>NC_060185.1:32166479-32301479 GCF_021184085.1 Oncorhynchus gorbuscha
TGATAGAGAGAGGGGGGAGATGATAGAGAGAGGGAGATGATAGAGAGAGAGAGATGATAGATAGAGGGGGGAGATGATAAATCAAATCAAATTTTATTTGTCACATACACATGGTTAGCAGATGTTAATGCGAGTGTAGCGAAATGCTTGATAGAGAGAGGGGGAGATGATAGAGAGAGAGAGATGATAGAGAGAGGGGGAGATGATAGAGAGAGAGAGATGATAGAGAGAGGGGGAGATGATAGAGAGAGAGATGATAGAGAGAGAGATGATAGAGAGAGGGAGATGATAGAGAGAGATGATAGAGAGGGGGAGATGAGAGAGAGTGAGATGATAGAGAGAGATGATAGAGAGAGAGAGAGAGATGATAGAGAGAGAGATGATAGAGAGAGAGATGATAGAGAGAGAGATGATAGAGAGAGAGATGATAGAGAGAGATGATAGAGAGAGAGATGATGATAGAGAGAGATAGAGAGTGAGATGATAGAGAGTGAGATGATAGAGAGAGATGATAGAGAGAGAGATGATAGAGAGAGAGATGATAGGGGAGATGATAGAGAGAGGGGAGATGATAGAGAGAGATGATAGAGAGAGATGATAGAGAGAGATGATAGAGAGTGAGATGATAGAGAGAGATGATAGAGAGAGAGAGAGGGAGATGATAGAGAGAGAGAGATGATGAGAGGGAGATGATAGAGAGAGGGGAGAGATGATAGATGAGAGGGGAGATGATAGAGAGGGAGATGATAGAGAGAGAGATGATAGAGAGAGGGGGAGATGATAGAGAGGGGGAGATGATAGAGAGAGATGATAGAGAGAGATGATAGATAGAGAGAGGGGAGATGATAGAGAGAGAGATAGAGAGAGGGAGATGATAGAGAGAGGGGGAGATGATAGAGAGGGAGATGATAGAGAGAGGGGGAGATGATAGAGAGAGGGAGATGATAGAGAGAGGGGAGATGATAGAGAGAGGGGAGATGATAGAGAGAGAGAGATGATAGAGGGAGATGATAGAGAGAGGGGGAGATGATAGAGAGGGAGATGATAGAGAGGAGAGATGATAGAGAGAGGGGGAGATGATAGAGAGAGGGGGAGATGATAGAGAGAGGGGGAGATGATAGAGAGAGATGATAGGAGATGATAGAGAGAGGGAGATGATAGAGAGAGAGGAGATGATAGAGAGGGGGAGATGATAGAGAGAGATGATAGATAGAGAGGGAGATGATAGAGAGAGGGAGAGAGATGATAGAGAGAGAGGAGATGATAGAGATGATAGAGGGGGAGATGATAGAGAGAGAGATGAGAGAGAGAGAGATGATAGAGAGAGGAGATGATAGAGAGGGGGAGATGAGAGAGAGAGAGATGATAGAGAGGGAGATGAGAGAGAGAGATGATAGAGGGAGAGATAGATGAGAGGGAGATGATAGAGAGAGATGATAGGGAGATGATAGAGAGAGGGAGATGATAGAGAGAGAGATGAGAGAGAGAGAGATAGAGAGAGGGAGATGATAGAGAAAGAGAGATGAGAGAGAGAGGGAGATGATAGAGAGAGAGAGATGAGAGAGAGAGAGAGAGATGATAGAGAGAGAGATGATAGAGAGAGAGAGAGAGAGAGAGATAGAGAGGGGGAGATGATAGAGGGGAGATGATAGAGAGAGATGATAGAGGGAGATGATAGAGAGATGAGAGGGAGATGATAGAGAGAGAGAGATGATAGAGAGGGGGAGATGATAGAGAGAGAGATGATAGAGAGAGAGATGAGAGAGAGAGATGAGAGAGAGAGAGATGATAGAGAGGGAGATGATAGAGAGAGAGATGATAGAGAGAGAGATGATAGAGAGAGATGATAGAGAGGAGATGATAGAGAGAGAGGGAGATGATAGAGAGAGAGATGATAGAGAGAGAGATGGAGAGAGAGAGATGATAGAGAGAGAGATGATAGAGAGAGGAGATGATAGAGAGGGAGGATGATAGAGAGAGAGAGATGATAGAGAGAGAGATGATAGAGAGAGAGATGATAGAGAGAGAGATGATAGAGAGAGATGATAGAGAGAGATGATAGAGAGAGATGATAGAGAGAGATGAGAGATGATAGAGAGAGAGATGATAGAGAGAGAGAGATGATAGAGAGATGAGAGAGAGAGAGAGATGATAGAGAGAGAGAGATGATAGAGAGAGAGAGATGATGAGAGAGGAGATGATAGATGAGAGAGAGAGAGAGAGATGATAGAGAGGGAGATGATAGAGAGAGAGATGAGAGAGAGAGAGATGAGAGAGAGAGAGATGATAGAGAGAGAGATGATAGAGAGAGGAGATGATAGAGAGAGAGATGATAGAGATGATGATGAGAGAGAGAGAGAGAGAGAGATGATAGAGAGGGAGATGATAGAGAGGGGAGATGATAGAGAGAGAGATGATAGAGAGAGATGATAGAGAGAGATGATAGAGAGAGAGATGATAGAGAGAGAGATGATAGATGAGAGATGATAGAGAGAGAGATGATAGAGAGAGAGATGATGAGAGATGATAGAGGAGGATGATGAGAGAGAGAGAGATGATAGAGAGAGAGAGATGATAGAGAGAGATGAGAGAGAGAGAGAGAGATGATAGAGAGAGATGATAGAGGGGAGATGAGAGAGAGAGATGATAGAGAGAGAGATGATAGAGAGAGAGATGATAGAGAGAGAGAGATGAGAGAGGGAGATGAGAGAGGGAGATGATGAGAGAGGGGAGATGATAGAGAGAGATGATAGAGAGAGAGATGATAGAGAGAGATGATAGAGAGGAGATGATAGAGAGAGATGATAGAGAGAGAGATGATAGAGAGGAGATGATAGAGAGATGATAGAGAGGAGATGAGAGAGAGATGATAGAGAGAGGAGATGATAGAGAGAGAGATGAGAGAGAGATGATAGAGAGAGAGATGATAGAGAGAGAGAGAGATGATAGAGAGGGATGATAGAGAGGGAGATGATAGAGATGAGAGATGATAGAGAGGGAGGAGAGAGAGATGATAGAGAGAGATGATAGAGAGAGAAGGAGATGATAGAGAGAGAGAGATGAGAGAGATGAGAGAGATGATAGAGAGAGAGAGAGGGAGATGATAGAGAGGGAGAGATGATAGAGAGGGGAGATGATAGAGAGAGAGATGATAGAGAGAGAGATGATAGAGAGAGAGATGATAGAGATGAGAGAGATGATAGAGAGAGATGATAGAGAGAGAGAGATGATAGAGAGAGAGGGATGATAGAGAGAGATGATGAGAGAGAGAGAGATGAGAGATGATAGAGAGAGATGATAGAGAGAGAGATGAGAGAGGAGATGATAGAGAGAGAGATGATAGAGAGAGATGATGATGATAGAGAGAGATGATAGAGAGAGAGATGATAGAGAGGGATGATAGAGAGATGATAGGGAGATGATAGAGAGATGATAGAGAGGGGAGATGATAGAGAGATGATAGAGGGGAGATGATAGAGAGGAGATGATGAGAGAGAGATGATAGAGAGAGATGAGAGAGAGGGATGATAGAGATGATGATAGAGAGAGATGAGAGAGAGAGATGATAGAGAGAGATGATAGAGAGAGAGGGATGAGATGATAGATGATAGAGGGGGAGATGATAGAGAGGGGAGATGATAGAGAGAGATGATAGAGAGATGATAGAGAGAGAGATGATGAGAGAGAGATGATAGAGGGAGATGATAGAGAGAGAGATGAGAGAGAGGAGATGAGAGAGAGAGAGAGATGATAGAGAGAGAGATGGAGATGATAGAGAGGGGGAGATGATAGAGAGAGATGATAGAGATGATAGAGAGAGAGATGATAGAGAGAGATGATAGGAGATGATAGAGAGAGATGGGGAGGGATGATAGAGAGAGATGATGATAGATGAGAGGGATGATAGAGATGATAGAGAGAGATAGAGAGAGAGATGATAGAGAGAGAGAGATGATAGAGAGGAGATGAGAGAGAGAGAGGGAGAGAGAGAGAGAGAGAGATGAGAGAGAGATAGAGGGAGATGATAGAGAGAGAGGATGATAGAGAGAGAGATGATAGAGAGGAGAGAGAGAGAGATGAGAGAGAGAGAGAGAGAGATGATAGAGAGAGAGATGATAGAGAGAGATGATAGAGAGAGATGATAGAGAGATGATGAGAGAGAGAGGAGATGATAGAGAGAGATGGAGAGAGATAGATGAGGGAGATGATAGAGAGAGAGATGATAGAGAGAGAGATGATGATAGAGAGAGATGAGAGATAGAGAGAGATGATAGAGAGAGAGAGAGAGAGATGAGAGAGAGAGATGATAGAGAGAGATGATAGAGAGATGAGAGAGATGATGAGAGAGAGATGATAGAGAGAGATGAGAGAGAGATGATGATAGAGAGAGGAGATGATAGAGAGAGATGGGATGGGAGAGAGAGGGATGATAGAGAGAGGGATGATAGAGAGAGAGGGGGAGATGATAGAGAGATGATAGAGAGAGGGATGATAGATAGAGAGAGATGATAGAGAGAGGGGAGATGATAGAGAGAGATGAGAGGAGATGATAGAGAGAGAGATGATAGAGAGAGATGAGAGAGAGGATGATAGAGAGAGATGATAGAGAGAGAGAGATGATAGAGAGAGAGATAGAGATAGAGAGAGATGAGAGATGATAGAGAGAGATGATAGAGAGAGGAGATGATAGAGAGAGATGATGATAGAGAGAGAGATGATAGAGAGAGGGATGATAGAGAGAGGATGATAGAGAGAGATGAGAGAGAGATGATAGAGAGAGAGATGATGATAGAGAGAGGGATGATGAGAGAGAGAGATGATAGAGAGAGATGATAGAGAGAGATGAGAGAGATATGATAGAGAGGAGATGATAGAGAGATGATAGGGAGATGATAGAGAGAGAGATGATAGAGAGAGATGATAGAGAGAGATGATAGAGAGAGATGAGATAGAGAGAGATGATAGAGAGATGATAGAGGAGATGATAGAGAGAGGGATGATAGAGAGAGATGATAGAGAGAGAAGATGATAGAGAGAGGGATGAGAGAGAGAGAGGGATGATAGAGAGAGAGAGATGATAGAGAGAGAGAGAGATGATAGAGAGAGATGATAGAGAGAGATGATAGAGGGATGATAGAGAGAGATGATAGAGAGAGATGATAGAGAGAGATGATAGGGAGATGATAGAGAGAGAGATGATAGAGAGAGAGATGATGATAGAGAGAGATGATAGAGAGAGAGGGATGATAGAGAGAGATGATAGAGGAGATGATAGAGAGATGATGAGAGAGATGGGAGATGATAGAGAGAGATGAGGGGAGATGATAGAGAGATGATAGAGAGATGATAGAGAGAGATGAGAGATGATAGAGAGAGATGATAGAGAGAGAGATGATAGAGAGATGATAGAGGAGATGATAGAGAGAGAGATGATAGAGAGAGAGAGATGATAGAGAGAGATGATAGAGGGATGATAGAGAGAGAGAGATGATAGAGAGAGAGATGAGAGAGAGAGATGATAGAGAGAGGGATGAGATGATAGAGAGAGATGATAGAGAGAGATGATAGAGAGAGATGATAGAGAGAGATGATAGAGAGATGATGAGAGAGAGAGGATGATAGAGAGAGATGATAGAGAGAGATGGAGAGAGATGATAGAGAGATGATAGAGAGAGAGATGATAGAGGATGATAGAGAGAGAGATGATAGAGAGAGATGATAGAGAGAGAGATGATAGAGAGAGGGATGATAGAGAGAGGGATGATAGAGAGAGAGAGAGGAGATGATAGAGAGAGATGATAGGAGAGATGATGAGAGAGGAGAGATGATAGAGAGAGGAGATGATAGAGAGAGAGATGATAGAGAGAGGGAGATGAGAGAGAGATGATAGAGAGGAGATGATAGAGAGAGATGATAGAGAGAGATGATAGAGAGAGAGATGATAGAGAGAGAGGGAGATGATAGAGAGAGATGATAGAGAGAGATGATAGAGAGAGGGAGATGATAGAGAGAGATGATAGAGAGAGAGGGGGAGAGAGAGAGAGAGATGATAGAGAGAGATGATAGAGAGAGATGATGATAGAGAGATGATGATAGAGAGAGAGGGATGATAGAGAGGGATGATAGATGAGAGAGATGATAGAGAGAGAGATGATAGAGAGAGGGGAGATGATAGAGAGAGATGATGATAGAGAGAGGGATGATGATAGAGAGATGATAGAGAGAGAGATGATAGAGAGAGAGATGATGAGGGATGATAGAGAGATGAGATGATAGAGATAGAGGAGATGATAGAGAGAGAGGGATGAGAGAGAGAGGGAGAGAGAGAGAGAGATGATAGAGAGAGATGATAGAGAGAGATGATAGAGAGAGATGATAGAGAGAGATGATAGAGAGAGATGATAGAGAGGATGATAGAGAGAGGATGATAGAGAGATGATAGAGAGAGATGATAGAGAGAGATGATGAGAGAGAGAGAGAGGAGATGATGAGAGAGAGATGATAGAGAGAGAGATGATAGAGAGAGATGAGAGAGATGATAGAGAGAGATGGAGAGATGATAGAGAGAGATGATAGAGAGAGAGATGAGATGAGAGAGGGATGATGAGAGATGATAGAGAGAGATGATAGAGAGGGATGATGATGAGAGAGATAGATGATGATAGAGGGATGAGAGAGAGATGATAGAGAGAGAGAGAGAGATGAGAGAGAGAGAGAGAGATGATAGAGAGAGAGATGATGAGAGAGATGAGAGGGATGATAGAGAGAGAGGATGATAGAGAGAGATGATAGAGAGGAGATGATAGAGAGAGATAGAGGAGAGATGATAGAGAGAGAGAGAGATGATAGAGAGAGATGATAGAGAGAGAGAGATGATAGATGAGAGAGAGGATGAGAGAGAGAGAGATGATAGAGAGAGAGATGATAGAGAGAGAGAGATGAGAGAGAGAGATGATAGAGATGATAGAGAGAGGGATGATAGAGAGAGATGATAGAGAGAGATGATAGAGAGGGATGATAGAGAGAGATGATAGAGAGAGAGATGATAGAGGAGATGATAGAGAGAGATGATAGAGAGAGGAGATGAGAGAGAGAGATGATAGAGAGAGATGATAGAGAGATGATAGAGAGAGATGATAGAGAGAGAGATGATAGAGAGAGATGATAGAGAGAGGGGGAAGATGATAGAGAGAGATGATAGAGAGAGATGATAGAGAGAGAGATGATAGAGAGAGAGAGATGATAGAGAGAGGGGGAGATGATAGAGAGGATGATAGAGAGAGATGAGAGAGATAGATGATAGAGAGAGAGAGAGAGAGATGATAGAGAGGGGGAGATGATAGAGAGAGGGGGAGATGATAGAGAGAGAGGGGAGATGATAGAGAGAGGAGAGATGATAGAGAGAGAGATGATAGAGAGAGATGATAGAGAGAGGAGAGATGATAGAGAGAGATGATAGAGAGAGGGATGATAGAGAGAGATGAGAGGGAGAGAGATGAGAGAGGGGGGAGAGATAGATGATAGAGAAGATGATAGAGAGAGATGATGAGAGAGAGATGATAGAGAGAGGGATGATAGAGAGAGAGATGATAGAGAGAGAGATGATAGAGAGAGGGAGATGATAGAGAGAGATGGGGGAGATGAGAGAGAGAGATGAGATAGAGGAGATGATAGAGAGAGAGATGATAGAGATAGAGAGAGAGATGATGATAGAGAGAGATGAGAGAGAGATGATAGATAGAGAGATGAGAGAGAGATGAGAGAGAGAGATGAGAGAGAGATGAGAGAGGGAGAGAGAGATGATAGAGAGAGGGATGAGAGAGAGGGGAGAGATGATAGAGAGAGGAGATGATAGAGAGGAGATGATAGAGAGAGGGATGAGAGAGGGGAGATGATAGAGGATGAGAGAGAGATGATAGAGAGAGGGGAGATGAGAGAGAGAGATGATAGAGAGAGAGATGATAGAGAGAGGGATGATAGAGAGAGGGATGATAGAGAGAGAGGAGATGATAGAGAGAGAGAGGAGATGATAGAGAGAGATGATAGAGAGAGGGATGATAGAGAGAGATGATAGAGGAGATGATAGAGAGAGGGATGATAGAGAGAGGGGGAGATGATAGAGAGAGATGATAGATGATAGATGATAGAGAGATGAGATGATAGAGAGAGAGAGATGATAGAGAGAGAGATAGAGAGAGAGAGATAGAGAGAGATGATAGGAGATGATAGAGAGAGATGATAGAGAGAGAGATGATAGAGAGAGGATGATAGAGAGAGATGGAGAGAGATGAGAGAGAGGGATGATAGAGAGAGGGATGATAGAGAGAGAGATGATAGAGATGAGAGGGGAGATGATAGAGAGAGAGGGGAGATGATAGAGAGAGGGGAGATGATAGATAGAGAGAGATGATAGAGAGAGATGATAGAGAGAGATGAGAGAGAGAGAGAGAGATGATAGAGAGAGAGATGATAGAGAGAGAGATGAGAGAGAGAGGATGATAGAGAGAGATGATAGAGAGAGAGAGAGAGAGAGAGATGATGAGAGATGATAGAGAGATGAGAGAGAGAGAGAGAGAGATGATAGAGAGGGATGATAGAGAGAGGGATGATAGAGAGGAGATGAGAGATAGAGGATGAGAGAGAGAGAGGGATGATGAGAGAGATGATAGAGATGAGGGGAGATGATAGAGAGAGATGATAGAGAGAGATGAGAGAGAGAGAGAGAGAGAGATGATAGAGAGAGATGATAGGATGATGATAGAGAGAGAGAGAGAGAGATGAGAGAGAGAGAGATGATAGAGAGAGATGAGAGAGAGGGATGATAGAGAGAGAGGGATGAGAGAGAGGAGAGAGAGAGAGAGATGATAGAGAGAGATGAGAGAGAGGGATGATAGAGAGAGGATGAGAGAGAGGATGATAGAGAGAGAGATGATAGAGAGAGGAGATGATAGAGAGAGATGATAGAGAGAGAGATGATAGAGAGAGATGATAGAGAGGAGATGAGAGAGAGAGATGAGAGAGAGAGATGATAGAGATGAGAGATGATAGAGAGAGATGATATGAGAGAGATGATAGAGAGAGAGAGATGAGAGAGAGAGAGATGATAGAGGGATGAGAGATGATGATGAGAGAGATGATAGAGAGAGATGATAGAGAGATGAGAGAGAGAGATGATAGAGAGAGATGATGATAGAGAGATGATAGAGAGAGGATGATAGAGAGAGGAGATGATAGATAGAGGGATGATAGGGATGATAGAGAGGAGATGATAGAGAGAGATGATAGAGATGATAGAGAGAGATGAGAGAGATAGAGAGAGAGATGATAGAGAGAGGGATGATAGAGAGGGATGATAGAGAGAGAGATGATAGAGAGAGAGAGATGAGAGAGAGATGATAGAGAGAGGAGATGAGATGATGATAGAGAGAGATGATAGAGAGAGATGATAGAGAGAGGGATGATAGAGAGAGAGATGATAGATAGAGAGATGATGAGAGAGAGATGATAGAGAGATGATAGAGAGAGGATGAGAGAGATGGGGATGATAGAGAGAGGGGGATGATAGAGAGAGATGATAGAGAGAGAGAGAGAGATGATAGAGAGAGGAGATGATAGAGAGAGAGAGATGATAGAGAGAGATAGGGGAGATGATAGAGAGAGGGGGAAGATGATAGAGAGAGAGAGGGAGATGATAGAGAGATGATAGAGAGATGATAGAGATGATAGAGATGATAGAGAGGGAGAGATGATAGAGAGAGAGATGATGATAGAGAGAGATGATAGAGAGATGATAGAGATGAGAGAGAGGGAGATGAGAGAGAGGAGATGATAGATAGAGGAGATGATAGAGAGATGATAGAGAGAGATGATAGAGAGAGAGAGAGAGAGAGAGGATGATAGATGATGAGAGAGAGAGAGAGAGATGAGAGAGAGAGAGAGGGGAGATGATAGAGAGAGATGATAGAGAGGGATGGAGAGATGATAGAGAGAGATGATGAGAGAGATGATAGAGAGGAGATGATAGAGAGAGAGATGATAGAGAGAGAGATGATAGAGAGAGATGATAGAGAGAGAGATAGAGAGGGAGATGATAGAGAGAGGGGGGAGATGATAGAGAGAGATGATAGAGAGAGGGATGATAGGGGAGATGATAGAGAGAGGATAGATGAGAGGGGGAGAGAGGAGATGAGAGAGAGATGGGGGAGATGATAGAGAGAGGAGATGATAGAGAGATGATAGAGAGAGAGAGATGAGAGAGAGAGATGATAGAGAGAGAGATGATAGAGAGAGGGATGATAGAGGAGATGATAGAGAGAGATGATAGAGAGAGAGATGAGAGAGGGAGATGATAGATGAGAGAGAGATAGAGAGAGGGGGAGATGATAGAGAGAGATGATAGAGAGAGAGATGATGAGAGAGAGAGATGATAGGAGATGATAGAGATGATAGAGAGGAGATGAGAGAGATGATAGAGAGATGATAGAGAGAGATGATAGAGATGATAGAGAGGGGGGAGATGATAGAGAGATGATAGAGAGAGGATGATAGAGAGAGGGAAGATGAGAGAGAGGGATGATAGAGAGAGATGGGGGAGAGAGAGAGAGAGATAGGAGGAGATGATAGAGAGAGAGATGATAGAGAGAGGATGATAGAGAGAGATAGAGAGAGAGATGAGAGAGAGAGATGATGATAGAGAGAGATGATAGAGAGAGATGATAGAGAGGATGATGAGAGAGAGAGATGATAGAGGAGGGAGATGAGAGAGAGAGATGATAGAGAGAGAGAGAGATGATAGAGAGAGGGGGAGATGATAGAGAGAGATGATAGAGAGATGATAGAGAGAGAGATGATAGAGAGAGATGATAGAGAGAGAGATGATGAGAGATGATAGAGATGATAGAGAGAGGAGATGAGAGAGAGAGAGAGAGAGAGGGATGATAGAGATGATAGAGAGGAGATGATAGAGAGAGGATGATAGAGAGATGAGAGATGATAGAGATGATAGATGATAGAGAGAGAGATGATAGAGAGAGATGATAGAGAGAGATGATAGAGAGAGGGATGATAGAGAGAGAGATGATAGAGAGAGAGAGAGAGAGAGAGAGATGATAGAGAGAGATGATAGAGATGATAGAGAGAGAGAGATGAGAGAGATGATAGAGAGGGATGATAGAGAGAGAGGGATGATAGAGAGAGAGAGGGATGATAGAGAGAGGGATGAGAGAGAGAGATGATAGAGAGAGAGAGATGATAGAGAGATGATAGGGAGAGATGATAGAGAGAGATGATAGAGAGGGATGATAGAGAGAGATGATAGAGAGAGAGATGATAGAGAGAGAGATGATAGAGAGAGAGATGAGAGAGAGGAGATGATAGAGAGAGGGATGATAGAGAGAGGAGGGAGAGATGATAGAGGAGATGATAGAGAGAAGATGATAGATGATAGAGAGAGAGATGATAGAGAGAGAGAGATGATAGAGATGATGATAGAGAGAGAGATGATAGAGAGAGGGATGAGAGAGATGAGAGATGATAGAGAGAGAGAGGGAGATGATAGAGAGAGATGAGAGAGAGAGATGATAGAGAGAGATAGAGAGAGATGATAGAGAGAGATGATAGAGAGATGATGATAGAGAGAGAGAGAGATAGAGAGAGATAGAGAGAGAGATGATAGAGAGAGATAGAGGAGATGATAGAGATGATAGAGAGGGATGAGAGAGAGATGATAGAGAGATGATATGAGAGAGAGAGATGATAGAGAGATGATAGGAGATGAGAGAGATAGAGAGAGGATAGAGAGAGATAGAGAGAGAGAGAGATGATAGAGAGAGAGATGATCGAGAGAGGGATGAGAGAGAGAGAGATGATGATAGAGAGAGATGAGAGAGAGGGATGATAGAGAGAGATGATAGATAGATGATAGAGAGAGATGGGAGATGAGAGAGAGAGAGGAGATGATAGAGAGAGAGATGATAGAGGAGATGATAGAGATGATAGAGGAGATGATAGAGAGAGATGAGAGAGATGATAGAGAGAGATGATAGAGGAGAGAGAGAGAGAGATAGAGAGAGAGATGATAGAGAGAGAGAGAGAGAGATGATAGAGAGAGAGAGAGATGATAGAGAGAGAGATAGAGAGATAGATAGGGAGAGAGAGAGAGAGATGAGATGATAGAGAGAGATGATAGAGAGAGAGAGATGATAGAGAGAGATGATAGAGAGATGATAGAGAGAGATGATAGAGAGAGATGATAGAGAGAGAGGATGATAGAGAGATGAGAGAGAGATAGATAGATGATAGAGAGAGGGATGATAGAGAGGGATGATGATAGAGAGAGGAGATGAGAGAGAGAGAGAGAGGAGAGAGAGAGGGATGAGAGAGAGATGATAGAGAGAGAGATGAGAGAGAGATGATAGAGAGAGATGATAGAGATGAGGAGATGATAGAGAGAGAGATGAGAGAGAGAGAGAGAGAGATGATAGAGAGAGATGATAGAGAGAGATGATAGAGAGAGGGATGATAGAGAGAGGGATGATAGAGAGAGAGATGATAGAGAGAGAGATGATAGAGAGAGGGGGGAGATGATAGAGAGAGATGATAGAGAGATGATAGAGAGAGAGAGAGAGAGAGAGAGAGATGATAGAGAGAGATGATAGAGAGGAGATGATAGAGAGAGAGATGATAGAGGGATGATGATAGAGAGAGATGATAGAGAGAGAGAGATGATAGAGAGAGAGAGATGATAGAGAGAGATGATAGAGAGATGATAGAGGAGATGATAGAGATGATAGAGATGATGAGAGAGAGAGAGAGATGATAGAGAGAGATGATAGAGGAGATGATAGAGAGAGATGATAGAGAGGAGATGATAGAGAGAGGGGGATGATGATAGAGAGAGATGATAGAGGGATGATAGAGAGAGAGAGATGATAGAGAGAGAGATGATAGAGAGAGAGAGAGAGAGAGAGGGAGATGATAGAGAGAGATGATAGAGAGAGGAGGGATGATGAGAGAGAGATGATAGATGATAGAGAGAGATGATAGAGAGAGATGATAGATGAGAGAGATGAGAGAGAGGAGAGGGAGAGAGAGATGAGAGAGAGAGATAGAGATGATAGAGAGAGAGAGAGAGAGATGATAGAGAGAGGATGATAGAGAGATGATAGAGAGATAGAGAGAGATGATAGAGAGAGAGATAGAGAGAGGGAGATGATAGAGAGAGGGATGATAGGAGAGATGATAGAGAGAGATGATAGAGAGAGAGATGAGAGAGAGAGAGATGATAGAGAGAGAGGAGAGAGAGATGATAGAGAGAGAGAGATGGAGAGAGAGATAGAGAGAGAGAGAGGATGAGATGATAGAGAGAGGAGATGATGATAGAGAGAGATGATAGAGAGGAGAGAGAGAGAGAGAGGAGATGATAGAGAGGAGATGATAGAGAGAGATGATAGAGAGAGGGATGAGAGAGAGAGGAGAGATGAGAGAGAGAGAGAGAGAGGAGAGATGATAGAGAGAGGGGAAGAGAGAGAGAGATAGAGAGAGAGATGATAGAGAGAGAGAGAGATAGAGAGAGATGATAGAGAGGAGAGATGATAGAGAGAGAGGGGAGATGATGAGAGAGAGAGAGATGATAGATGAGAGATGATAGAGAGAGATGATAGAGAGATGATAGAGAGAGAGATGATAGAGAGAGAGAGATAGAGAGAGGGAGAGAGGGAGGGATGATAGAGAGAGAGAGAGAGAGATGATAGAGAGGGATGAGAGAGAGAGATGAGAGAGGATGAGAGAGATGAGAGAGAGAGGATGATAGATGAGAGATAGAGAGATAGAGAGAGATAGAGAGAGAGGATGATAGAGAGAGGAGATGATAGAGAGAGGGAGATGAGAGAGGAGATGATAGAGAGAGGGGATGATAGAGAGAGAGAGAGGGGGAGATGATAGAGAGAGGGAGAGAGAGATGAGAGAGAGAGAGAGAGATGATAGAGAGAGATGATAGAGAGAGGATAGAGAGAGATGATAGAGAGAGATGAGATAGAGAGAGATGATAGAGAGAGATGATAGAGAGAGAGAGATGATAGAGAGAGATGATAGAGAGAGATGATAGAGAGATGATGATAGAGAGAGATGATAGAGAGAGAGATGATAGAGAGAGATGAGAGAGAGAGAGAGGATGATGAGAGAGGATGATGATAGAGAGAGATGATAGAGAGAGATGATAGAGAGAGAGATGAGAGAGAGGAGATGATGATAGAGAGAGGGAGATGATAGAGAGAGAGATGATAGAGAGAGGATGATAGAGAGATGATAGAGAGAGAGAGATGAGAGAGAGAGAGAGAGAGGGATGATAGAGAGAGAGATGATAGAGAGATGAGAGAGAGAGAGAGATGAGAGATGAGAGAGAGAGAGATGATAGAGAGATGATAGAGAGAGAGAGAGAGAGATGATAGAGAGGATGATAGAGAGAGATGATGAGAGAGAGAGAGGGAGATGATAGAGAGATGATAGAGAGAGATGATAGATGATAGAGAGAGATGATAGAGAGAGAGAGAGATGAGAGAGGGATGAGAGATGATAGAGAGAGATAGATAGAGAGAGAGATGATAGAGAGAGAGAGAGAGAGAGATGATGAGAGAGATGAGAGAGATGAGAGGGAGATGATAGAGAGAGAGATGGAGAGAGAGATGATAGAGAGAGATGATGAGAGAGAGATAGAGGGAGATGAGAGATAGAGAGAGAGATGAGAGAGAGAGATGATAGAGAGAGATGATAGAGAGAGAGAGAGAGAGAGAGAGATAGAGAGAGATGATAGAGAGAGATGATAGAGAGATGATAGAGAGGAGATGAGAGAGAGAGATGATAGAGAGGAGAGGAGATGATAGAGAGAGAGAGAGAGATGATGATAGAGAGATGATAGAGAGAGGGGAGATGATAGAGAGAGGATGAGAGAGAGATGATAGAGATGATAGAGAGAGAGATGAGAGAGAGATGATAGAGATGAGATGATAGAGAGAGAGATGAGATGATAGAGAGAGGGGGAGATGAGAGAGAGAGAGAGAAGATGAGAGAGAGAGAGAGAGGAGAGATAGAGAGAGAGATGATAGAGAGAGGAGATGAGAGAGATGAGAGGAGATGAGGGAGATGAGAGAGATGGAGAGAGAGAGAGAGAGAGATGAGAGAGAGATGAGAGAGAGAGATGATAGATAGAGAGAGAGGGGGGAGATAGAGAGAGATGATAGAGAGAGAGATGATGAGAGAGAGAGATGAGAGAGAGGGGGAGAGATAGATGATAGAGAGATGATAGAGAGAGATGATGATAGAGAGAGATGATAGAGAGAGAGAGATGATGATAGAGATAGATGAGGGGATGATAGAGAGAGAGAGAGAGAGATGATAGAGAGAGGAGAGAGAGAGAGAGGATGATGAGAGAGATGAGATGAGAGATGATAGAGAGAGATGAGAGAGAGATGATAGAGAGAGAGAGATGATAGAGAGAGGGAGATGATAGAGATGATAGAGAGAGAGATGATAGAGAGAGAGATGATAGAGATGATAGAGAGAGAGGGGAGATGATAGAGAGAGATGAGGAGATGATAGAGAGAGATGATAGAGGAGAGATGATAGAGAGAGAGATGATAGAGAGAGAGATGATAGAGAGAGAGGGAAGATGATAGAGAGAGAGATGATAGAGAGAGATGATGATAGAGAGAGATGATAGAGAGATAGAGAGAGATGATAGAGAGAGAGATGATAGAGAGAGATGATGAGAGAGAGATGAGAGAGAGAGATGATAGAGAGAGAGATGATAGAGAGAGAGATGATAGAGAGAGGAGATGAGAGAGAGAGGAGAGAGGATGATAGAGAGAGAGAGAGAGAGAGAGAGAGGATGATAGAGAGATGGAGATGATAGAGAGAGATGATAGATGAGAGAGAGAGAGAGAGAGAGATGATAGAGAGAGAGATGATAGGAGAGATGATAGAGAGAGATGATAGAGATGATAGAGAGAGGATGAGAGAGAGAGAGGGATGATGATAGAGAGAGAGAGAGATAGATGATAGATGAGAGGAGATGATAGAGAGAGAGATGATAGAGAGAGATGATAGAGAGAGAGAGATGATAGAGAGAGAGGGAGATAGAGAGAGGGATGATAGAGAGAGATGATAGAGAGAGATGATAGAGAGATGATGATAGAGAGAGAGATGATAGAGAGAGATGATAGAGAGAGAGATAGAGGAGATGATAGAGAGAGATGATAGAGAGAGATGATAGAGAGAGAGAGATGAGATGAGAGAGAGAGATGATAGAGAGAGGGAGATGATAGAGAGAGATGATAGAGAGAGGAGAGATGATAGAGAGAGGGAGATGAGAGAGAGAGAGAGAGGATAGGAGATGAGAGAGAGAGATGATAGAGAGAGAGATGAGAGAGATGATAGAGATGAGAGATGATAGAGAGATGATAGAGAGATGAGAGAGAGAGAGAGAGAGATAGAGAGAGAGATGGAGATGATAGAGAGAGAGATGATAGAGAGAGATGATAGAGAGAGAGATGAGGGATAGAGAGAGATGATAGAGAGAGATGAGAGAGAGAGAGATGATAGAGATGAGAGAGAGAGATGATAGAGAGAGAGAGAGAGAGAGAGAGATGGAGATGATAGATGATGATAGAGAGAGGGATGATAGAGGGAGATAGAGAGATGATGAGAGAGAGATGAGAGAGAGAGAGAGATGATAGAGAGAGGAGATGATAGAGAGAGAGATGAGAGAGATGATAGATAGAGAGAGATAGATGGGAGATGATAGAGAGAGATGATAGAGAGAGGGGGAGATGATAGAGAGAGAAGATGATGAGAGAGAGATGATAGAGAGAGATGATAGAGAGAGAGATGATAGAGAGAGAGATGATGAGAGAGAGAGGGATGATAGAGAGAGAGAGATGATAGGAGATGATAGAGAGAGATAGATGATAGAGAGAGAGATAGAGAGAGAGGGGGAGAGAGAGAGAGAGAGATGATAGAGAGAGATGATAGAGATGATAGAGAGATGAGAGAGAGATGATAGAGAGAGATGATAGAGGGAGAGATGATAGAGAGAGAGATGATAGAGAGAGAGATGATAGAGAGATGAGAGGGAGATGATAGAGAGAGAGATGATAGAGAGAGATGGGAGAGATAGAGGAGATGATAGATGATAGAGAGAGAGATGATAGAGAGAGATGATAGAGAGATGATAGAGAGAGATGATAGAGAGAGATGATAGAGAGAGATGATAGAGAGGGAGATGAGAGAGAGATGAGATAGAGAGAGATGATAGAGATGAGAGATGATAGAGAGATGATAGAGAGAGAAGATGATAGAGAGAGATGATGAGAGAGAGATGATAGAGAGAGAAGATGATAGAGAGAGAAGATGATGATAGAGAGATGATAGAGATGATAGAGAGAGAGATGATAGAGAGAGAGATGGGAGATGATAGAGATGAGAGAGATGATAGAGAGATGAGAGAGAGAGATGATAGAGAGATGATAGAGGAGAGAGATGATAGGGGAGAGATGATAGATAGAGATGATAGAGGGAGATGATAGAGAGAGGGGAGATGAGAGAGAGAGAGAGATGATAGAGGGAGATGAGAGATGAGAGAGAGAGATGATAGAGAGAGAGATGATAGAGGAGATGATGATAGAGAGAGAGATGATAGAGAGATGATGATAGAGAGAGGAGATGATAGAGAGAGATGATAGAGAGAGATGAGAGAGAGAGGATGATAGAGAGAGATGATAGAGAGAGAGATGATGAGAGAGAGAGATGATGATAGAGAGAGATGATAGAGAGAGAGAGATGATGAGAGAGAGAGAGGAAGATGAGAGAGGGAGATGATAGAGAGAGATGATAGAGGAGATGATAGAGAGAGATGATAGAGAGATGATGAGAGAGAGAGATGATAGAGAGAGAGATGATAGAGAGATGAGAGAGATGATAGAGAGAGAGATGATAGAGAGAGAGGGAGATGATAGAGAGAGGGGAGAGAGAGATGAGAGAGAGATGATAGAGAGAGGAGAGAGAGAGATGATAGAGAGATGATAGAGAGAGGGATGATAGAGGAGGAGATGATAGAGAGAGATGATAGAGAGAGATGGGGATAGAGAGAGAGGAGATGATAGAGAGAGGAGATGATAGAGAGAGATGATAGAGAGAGATGAGAGAGAGAGATGATAGAGAGAGATGATAGAGAGGGATGAGAGAGATAGAGAGATGATAGAGAGAGAGAGATGATAGAGAGAGATGGGGGGATGATAGATGAGAGAGAGAGAGGGGAGATGAGAGAGAGATAGAGAGAGGAGATGAGAGAGAGATGAGAGAGATGATAGAGAGATAGATAGAGAGAGATGAGAGAGAGGGGGAGATGATAGAGAGAGAGATGATGAGAGAGAGAGAGATGATAGAGAGATGATAGAGAGAGAGGGAGATGAGAGAGAGAGATGATGATAGAGAGAGATAGAGAGAGAGAGATGAGAGGAGATGATAGAGAGAGATGATAGAGAGAGATGATAGATGAGAGAGAGAGAGAGATGAGAGAGGATGATAGAGAGAGAGATGATAGAGAGAGGGGGAGATGATAGAGAGAGGAGATGATAGAGAGAGGGGAGAGATGAGAGAGAGAGATGATGAGAGAGATGATAGAGAGAGATGATAGAGAGAGATAGGATGAGAGAGATGATAGAGAGAGAGATGATAGAGAGAGGGAGATGATAGAGAGAGAGATGATAGAGAGAGGGGAGATGATAGAGAGAAGATGATAGAGAGAGATGATAGAGAGAGGAGATGATAGAGAGAGAGATGATAGAGAGAGAGGAGAGAGATAGAGAGAGAGATGATAGAGAGAGATGATAGAGAGAGAGGGGGGAGATGATAGAGAGAGATGATAGAGAGAGAGAGAGAGAGAGGAGATGAGAGAGAGAGAGATGATAGAGAGAGGATGAGAGAGAGAGAGGGGATGATAGAGAGAGAGAGATGATAGAGGAGAGATGATGAGAGAGAGGAGATGATAGAGAGAGAGAGGAGATGATAGAGAGAGGGAGATGAGAGGGAGAGAGATGATAGAGAGAGAGAGATGATAGAGAGAGATGAGAGAGATGATAGAGAGAGATGATAGAGAGAGGGAGAGATGATAGAGAGAGAGATGATAGAGAGAGAGATGATAGAGAGGGAGATGATAGAGAGAGAGGGAGATGAGAGAGATGATAGAGAGAGAGATGATAGAGAGAGAGAGATGAGATGAGAGAGAGGATGAGAGAGAGAGAGATAGAGAGAGGGAGATGATAGAGAGAGATGATAGAGAGAGAGAGGGAGATGATAGAGAGAGATGATGAGAGAGATGATAGAGATGAGAGAGAGAGATGATAGAGAGAGAGAGATGATAGAGAGAAGATGATAGAGGAGATGATAGAGATGAGAGAGATGATAGAGAGAGAGATGATAGAGAGAGATGATAGAGGAGATGATAGAGAGAGAGATGATAGAGAGAGAGATGATGAGAGAGAGAGGAGATGATAGAGAGAGAGGAGATGATAGAGGGGAGATGATAGAGAGAGATGGGGGATGATGATAGAGAGAGAGATGATAGAGAGAGATGAGAGATGATAGAGAGAGATGATAGAGAGAGGAGAGAGAGAGATGATAGAGAGAGGAGATGATAGAGAGAGATGATAGAGAGGAGATGATAGAGAGAGGGATAGAGAGAGAGATGATAGAGAGAGAGATGATAGAGAGAGAGAGAGAGATGATAGAGAGAGATGGGGAGATGATAGAGAGAGATGGAGATGATAGAGAGAGAGATGATAGAGAGAGATGAGAGAGGAGATGATAGAGAGAGATGAGAGAGAGAGATGATAGAGATGAGAGAGAGATGATAGAGATGATAGAGAGGGGATGATGATGAGAGAGAGGGATGATAGAGAGAGATGATAGAGAGAGAGATGATAGAGAGAGATGATAGAGAGAGATAGAGAGATGATAGAGAGAGATGAGAGAGATGATGAGAGAGAGATGGGATGAGATGAGAGAGAGAGATGATGAGAGAGAGATGATAGGAGATGATAGATGAGAGAGAGAGAGAGATGATAGAGAGAGATGATGAGAGAGAGAGAGGAGAGATGATAGAGAGAGATGATGAGAGAGATGATGAGAGAGATGATAGAGATGATGATAGAGAGATGATGAGAGAGAGAGATAGAGAGAGATGATAGAGAGAGAGATGAGAGAGAGAGGGAGATGATAGAGAGGAGATGATAGAGAGAGAGATGATAGAGAGAGATAGGGGAGATGATAGAGAGAGAGATGAGAGAGGAGAAGATGAGAGAGAGAGATGATGAGAGAGAGATGATAGAGGAGATGATAGAGAGAGAGATGATAGAGAGAGATGATAGAGAGAGAGAGATAGGGGAGAGATGATAGAGAGAGAGAGATGATAGAGAGAGATGAGAGAGAGAGAGAGATGAGAGAGAGATGAGGGAGATGATAGAGAGATGATAGAGAGAGATAGAGAGAGAGATGAGAGAGAGATGAGAGAGAGAGATGAGAGAGAGAGATGATAGAGAGAGAGATGATAGAGAGAGAGAGGGAGATGATAGAGATGAGAGAGAGATGATAGAGATGAGAGAGAGATGATAGAGAGAGATGATAGAGAGAGAGAGAGAGGGGAGATGAGAGAGGATAGAGAGATGAGAGAGAGAGATGAGAGAGAGAGATGATAGAGAGAGATAGAGAGATGATGATAGAGAGAGATGAGAGAGAGAGATGATAGAGAGAAGATGATAGAGAGAGATGATAGAGAGAGAGATGATGAGAGAGAGATGGAGATGAGGGATGATAGAGAGAGAGATGAGAGAGAGAGAGAGAGAGAGAGGGGAGATGATAGAGAGAGAGATGAGAGAGAGAGAGATGATAGAGATGAGAGAGATGATAGAGAGAGATGATAGAGAGAGAGATGATAGAGAGAGATGATAGAGAGAGATGATAGAGAGAGAGAGATAGAGAGAGAGATGATAGAGATGATAGAGAGAGATGGGAGAGAGAGAGAGAGATGATAGAGAGAGATGATAGAGAGAGATGATAGAGAGAGAGAGAGAGATGATAGAGTGGTGAGAGAGAGAGAGAGAGAGATGATAGAGTGGTGATAGAGAGAGAGAGAGAGAGAGAGAGAGATGATAGAGAGAGGGGAGATGATAGAGAGAGGGAGATGATAGAGAGAGGGGAAGATGATAGAGAGAGATGATAGGAGAAGATGATAGAGAGAGATGAGAGAGATGATAGAGAGGATGATGAGAGAGAGAGAGATGATAGAGAGATGAGAGAGAGATGAGAGATGATAGAGAGAGATGAGATGATAGAGAGAGATGATAGAGGGATGATAGAGAGAGAGATAGAGAGAGAGAGATGATAGAGAGGATGATAGAGAGAGGGATGAGAGAGAGGAGATGATAGAGAGAGGAGGGAGATGATAGAGAGAGAGAGAGATGATAGACAGAGAGGGATGATAGAGAGAGGAGATGATAGAGAGAGAGAGATGATAGAGAGAGAGGAGATGATAGATGATAGAGAGAGAAGATGAGAGGAGATGATAGAGATGAGAGAGAGGGGGAGATGATAGAGATGATAGAGAGAGAGATGATAGAGAGATGATAGAGAGAGATGATAGAGAGAGAGATGATAGAGAGAGAGATGATAGAGAGAGAGGGGGAGATGATAGAGAGGAGAGATGAGAGAGAGAGATGATAGAGAGAGGGAGATGATAGAGAGAGAGGGATGATAGAGAGAGAGATGATGATAGAGAGAGAGAGAGATGATAGAGAGAGATGATAGAGAGAGATGATAGATGATAGAGAGAGATGAGAGATGATAGAGAGGGATGATAGAGAGAGATGAGAGAGAGGGATGATAGAGAGAGGGAGATGATAGAGAGAGAGATGATAGAGAGAGAGATGAGAGAGAGAGATGATAGAGAGAGAGATGATAGAGAGAGAGATGAGAGAGAGAGATGATAGAGAGAGAGATGATAGAGAGAGGGGAGATGAGAGAGAGGGGGAGATGATAGAGAGAGGGATGATAGAGAGAGGAGAGATGATAGAGAGAGATGATAGAGAGAGAGATGATAGAGAGAGGGAGAGAGAGAGGATGATAGAGAGGGATGATAGAGAGAGATGATAGAGAGATGATAGAGAGAGATGATAGAGAGAGATGATAGAGAGAGATGATGAGAGAGGGATGAGAGAGAGAGGGATGATAGAGAGAGATGATAGAGATAGAGAGAGAGGGGGAGATGAGAGAGAGAGAGAGAGATGATAGAGAGAGATGGGGAGATGATAGAGAGAGATGATAGAGAGAGATGATAGAGAGAGAGATGATGAGAGAGAGATGATAGAGAGAGAGAGATGAGAGAGAGAGATGATAGAGATGATAGAGAGAGAGAGATGATAGAGAGAGGAGGAGATGAGAGAGAGGAGATGATAGAGAGAGATGATAGAGATGATAGAGGAGATGATAGAGAGAGATGATAGATGATAGATGAGAGAGAGATGAGAGAGAGAGATGATAGGAGAGATGATAGAGAGAGAGATGATAGAGAGAGAGATGATAGAGAGGAGAGATGATAGAGAGGGAGATGAGAGAGAGAGATGATAGAGAGAGAGAGATGATAGGGAGATGATAGAGAGATGATGAGAGAGAGATGATAGAGAGAGATGATGAGAGAGATGATAGAGAGATGAGAGAGAGATGATAGATAGAGAGAGAGAGAGAGAGGAGATAGAGAGAGGGGAGATGATAGAGAGAGGGATGATAGAGAGAGAGAGAGATGATAGAGAGAGAGAGAGAGATGATAGAGAGAGATGATGAGAGAGAGAGATGATAGAGAGAGGATGAGAGAGAGGGGGAGATAGAGAGGGATGATAGAGAGAGGATGGAGATGATAGAGAGAGAGAGAGATGATAGAGAGAGAGAGATGATAGAGAGAGAGAGATGATAGAGAGAGATGATAGATGAGAGAGGGGAAGATGATAGAGAGAGATGATAGAGAGAGATGAGAGAGAGAGATGAGAGAGAGAGAGAGAGATGATAGAGAGAGATGATAGAGAGGGAGATGATAGAGGGAGAGATGATAGAGAGAGAGAGGGGGAGATGATAGAGAGGGAGATGAGAGAGAGGATGATAGAGAGAGAGATAGAGAGAGAGATGATAGAGAGAGATGATAGAGAGAGATGATAGAGAGAGGGATGATAGAGAGAGATGATAGAGAGAGAGATGAGAGAGAGATGATAGAGAGAGAGATGATAGAGAGAGAGAGATAGAGAGAGGGAGAGATGATAGAGAGAGAGGGGGAGATGAGAGAGAGAGAGATGATAGAGAGAGATGATAGATGGAGAGATGATAGAGAGAGATGATAGAGATGATAGAGAGAGGGAGATGATAGAGAGAGAGGAGATGATGATAGAGAGAGAGATGATAGAGAGAGGGGAGATGATAGGGATGAGAGAGAGAGATGATGAGAGAGAGGGAGATGATAGAGAGATGAGAGAGGAGATGATAGAGAGAGATGATAGAGATGATAGAGAGAGAGGGGAGATGATAGAGAGAGATGAGAGAGAGAGATGATAGAGAGAGATGAGAGAGAGATGATAGAGAGGGAGATGATAGAGAGAGAGAGAGATGATAGAGAGAGATGAGAGAGAGAGATGATAGAGAGAGATGATGAGAGAGAGAGATGATAGAGAGAGAGGGAGAGAGAGAGATGATAGAGAGAGATGATGAGAGAGAGGGGGGAGATGATAGAGAGGGGAAGATGAGAGAGAGGGGAAGATGATAGAGAGAGATGATAGAGAGAAGATGATAGAGAGAGATGATAGAGAGAGATGATAGAGAGAGATGAGAGAGAGAGAGAGAGAGATGATAGAGAGGAGATGATAGAGAGAGAGAGAGAGAGAGATGATAGAGAGAGGGATGATGATGATAGAGAGAGAGGAGATGATAGAGAGAGAGAGGGGGAGATGATAGAGAGAGGGATGATAGAGGAGATGATAGAGAGAGAGATGATGAGAGAGAGATGATAGAGAGAGAGATGATAGAGAGAGAGAGAGAGATGATAGAGAGGGATGAGAGAGAGAGAGATGATAGAGAGAGATGAGAGAGAGAGATGATAGAGAGATGATGAGAGGGGAGATGATAGATGAGAGAGATGATAGGAAGATGATAGAGAGAGAGAGATGAGAGAGAGAGATGATAGAGAGAGATGATAGAGAGAGAGATGATAGAGAGAGAGAGATGAGAGAGAGAGAGATGATAGAGAGAGGGGAGATGATAGAGAGGAGATGAGAGAGAGAGAGAGATGATGGAGAGAGATGATAGAGAGAGAGAGATGGGGAGATGATAGAGAGAGAGATGATAGAGGAGATGATAGAGATGAGAGAGAGGAGATGATAGAGAGAGATGATAGAGAGATGATGAGAGAGAGATGATAGAGAGAGATGATAGAGAGGGAGATGATAGAGAGAGATGATAGAGAGATGAGATGATAGAGAGAGAGATGATAGAGAGATGATGAGAGAGAGATAGAGAGAGATAGATAGAGAGAGAGATGATAGAGAGAGAGAGGGGAGATGATAGAGAGAGATGAGAGAGAGATGATAGAGGGAGATGAGAGAGAGATGGGAGATGATAGAGAGAGATGAGAGGAGATGATAGAGAGATGATAGAGAGAGATGATAGAGAGAGAGAGATGATAGAGAGAGAGATGAGAGAGATGATAGATGAGAGATGATAGAGAGAGATGATAGAGAGAAGATGATAGAGAGAGATGATAGAGAGAGAGAGATGATAGAGAGAGATGATAGAGTGGTGATAGAGAGAGTGAGAGAGATGATAGAGAGAGAGAGAGAGATGATAGAGAGAGAGAGAGAGAGATGATAGAGAGAGGGATGATAGAGATGAGAGGATGATGAGAGAGAGAGAGAGATGATGATAGAGATGATAGATGATAGAGAGAGATGATGAGAGAGAGATGATAGAGAGATGATAGAGATGATAGGAGAGATGAGAGAGAGATGATAGAGAGAGATGATAGAGAGAGAGAGATGATAGAGATGAGAGATGAGATGAGAGAGAGGGGAGAGATGATAGGGAGATGATAGAGGGATGAGAGATGAGAGAGAGAGAGATGATAGAGGGAGATGATAGAGAGAGATGATAGAGAGATGATAGAGATGGAGAGAGAGAGATGATAGAGAGAGAGATGATAGAGAGAGAGATGATAGAGAGAGAGATGATAGAGAGAGAGGGAGAGATGAGAGAGAGAGGAAGATGATGAGAGAGAGAGAGATGAGAGAGAGAGAGATGATAGAGAGAGATGATAGAGAGAGATGATAGAGAGAGGGAGATGATAGAGAGAGGGGAGATGATAGAGAGAGATGATAGAGAGAGAGATGAGAGAGATGATGAGAGAGAGAGATGATAGAGAGATGATAGAGAGAGAGATGAGAGAGAGGGATGATAGAGAGAGAGATGATAGAGAGAGAGATGATAGAGAGAGGGAGATGATAGAGATAGGGAGATGATAGAGAGAGAGATAGAGATGATAGAGAGAGGGATGATAGAGAGAAGATGATAGAGAGAGAGATGATAGAGAGAGAGATGATAGAGAGATGATAGAGAGATGATAGAGATGATAGAGATGATGAAGATGATAGAGAGAGGAGATGATAGAGAGAGATGGGGAGATAGAGAGAGAGAAGATGATAGAGAGAGATGATAGAGAGAGATGAGATAGATAGAGAGAGATGATAGATAGAGATGATAGAGAGATGATGAGAGATGAGAGAGATGATAGAGAGAGAGATGATAGAGAGATGATAGAGAGATAGAGAGAGAGAGATGATAGAGAGATGATAGAGAGATGATAGATGAGAGAGATGATAGAGAGAGATGATAGAGAGAGGAAGATGATAGAGGGAGATGATGAGAGAGAGATGATAGAGATAGAGAGATGATAGAGAGAGGAGATGAGAGAGAGATGATAGAGGAGAGATGATAGAGAGAGATGATAGAGAGAGGGGAGATGAGATGAGAGAGATGATAGAGAGAGATGATAGAGAGAGATGATAGAGATGATAGAGAGGGATGATAGAGAGAGATGATAGAGAGATGATAGAGAGATGATAGAGAGAGAGATGATAGAGAGAGATGATAGAGAGAGGGGAGATGATAGAGAGAGAGAGAGAGATGATAGAGAGAGGGATGATAGAGAGAGATGATAGAGAGAGATGATAGAGAGAGATGATAGAGAGAGATGGAGAGAGAGATGATAGAGAGATAGAGGGAGATGATAGAGAGAGATGATAGAGAGAGATGAGAGGGAGAGATGATAGAGAGAGAGATGATAGAGAGAGATGATAGAGAGAGATGATAGAGAGAGGGGAGATGATAGAGAGAGAGATGATGATAGAGAGGAGATGATAGAGAGGATGATGAGAGAGAGATGATAGAGAGAGAGATGATAGAGAGAGAGATGAGAGAGAGGAGATGATAGAGAGAGAGATGATAGAGAGAGAGATGATAGAGAGAGATGATAGAGAGGGATGATAGAGAGAGATGATAGAGGGAGATGATAGAGAGAGATGAGAGATAGAGAGAGAGATAGAGGGAGATGATAGAGAGAGAGATGATAGAGAGGGGGAGAGATGATAGAGAGATGGAGGGAGATGAGAGAGAGAGATGATAGAGAGAGATGATAGAGAGAGGGGATGATAGAGAGGATGATAGAGATGAGAGATGATAGAGAGAGAGATGATAGAGAGAGAGGGGGAAGATGAGAGAGAGAGATGATAGAGAGAGATGATAGAGAGAGATGATAGAGAGAGATGATAGAGAGAGATGATAGAGAGAGATGATAGAGAGAGAGATGATAGAGAGAGAGATGATAGAGAGAGGGTGATAGAGAGAGGGATGATAGAGAGAGGGATGATAGAGAGAGGGATGATAGAGACAGATGATAGAGACAGATGATAGAGAGATGATAGAGAGAGATGATAGAGAGAGATGGGGGAGATGATAGAGAGAGATGGGGGAGATGATAGAGAGGGGAAGATGATAGAGAGAGATGATAGAGAGAGAGATGATAGAGAGAGAGATGATAGAGAGAGAGATGATAGAGAGAGGGATGATAGAGAGAGGGATGATAGAGAGAGAGAGAGAGGGGAGATGATAGAGATGATAGAGAGAGGGGGGAGATGATAGAGAGAGAGGGGGAAGATGAGAGAGAGGGGGAAGATGAGAGAGAGGGGGAAGATGATAGAGAGAGATGGGGAAGATGATAGAGAGAGATGATAGAGAGAGATGATAGAGAGAGAGATGATAGAGAGAGGGGAGATGATAGAGAGAGGGGGAGATGATAGAGAGAGATGATAGAGAGAGATGATAGAGAGAGAGATGATAGAGAGAGGGGGGAGATGATAGAGAGAGAGATGATAGAGAGAGGGGGAGATGATAGAGAGAGGGATGATAGAGAGAGAGATGATAGAGAGAGAGGGGGAGATGATAGAGAGAGATGATAGAGAGAGGGGGAGATGATAGAGAGAGATGATAGAGAGAGATGATAGAGAGAGGGATGATAGAGAGAGGGATGATAGAGAGAGGGATGATAGAGGATGAGAGATGATAGAGAGAGGGATGATAGAGAGAGGGATGATAGAGAGAGGGATGATAGAGAGAGGGATGATAGAGAGAGGGGAGATGATAGAGAGAGGGGGGAGATGATAGAGAGAGAGGGGGAAGATGATAGAGAGAGATGATAGAGAGAGATGATAGGGGAAGATGATAGAGAGAGATGATAGAGAGAGAGATGATAGAGAGAGATGATAGAGAGAGGGGGAGATGATAGAGAGAGATGATAGAGAAAGGGGGAGATGATAGAGAGAGAGATGATAGAGAGGGATGATAGAGAGAGGGATGATAGAGAGGGATGATAGAGGGATGATAGAGGGAGGGATGATAGAGAGAGGGATGATAGAGAGAGGGGAGATGATAGAGAGAGGGGAAGATGATAGAGAGAGGGATGATAGAGAGAGAGATGATAGAGAGAGGGGGAGATGATAGAGAGAGATGATAGAGAGAGAGAGATGATAGAGAGAGAGATGATAGAGAGAGAGGAGGAAGATGATAGAGAGAGGGATGATAGAGAGAGAGATGATAGAGAGAGGGGGAGATGATAGAGAGAGGGATGATAGAGAGAGGGATGATAGAGAGAGATGATAGAGGGGGAGATGAGAGAGAGATGATAGAGAGAGGGGGGAGATGATAGAGAGAGAGATGATAGAGAGAGGGGGAGATGATAGAGAGAGGGGGAGATGATAGAGAGAGAGAGAGAGAGATGATGAGAGAGAGAGATGATAGAGAGAGAGAGATGATAGAGAGAGAGAGAGATGATAGAGAGAGAGAGATGATAGAGAGAGAGATGATAGAGAGAGAGAGATGATAGAGAGAGAGAGATGATAGAGAGAGAGAGATGAGAGAGAGAGATGATAGAGAGAGAGAGATGATAGAGAGAGATGATAGAGAGAGAGAGATGATAGAGAGAGATGATAGAGAGAGAGATGATAGAGAGAGAGATGATAGAGAGAGAGATGATAGAGAGAGAGATGATAGAGAGAGATGATAGATAGAGAGAGAGATGATAGAGAGAGAGATGATAGATAGAGAGAGAGATGATAGAGAGAGATGATAGAGAGAGGGGAGAGATGATAGAGAGAGGGGGAGATGATAGAGAGGGGGAGATGATAGAGAGAGGGGGAGATGATAGAGAGAGAGATGATAGAGAGAGAGAGATGATAGAGAGAGAGGGATGATAGAGAGGGATGATAGAGAGAGGGATGATAGAGAGAGGGATGATAGAGAGAGGGATGATAGAGAGAGGGATGATAGAGAGAGGGATGATAGAGAGAGGGATGATAGAGAGAGGGATGATAGAGAGGGATGATAGAGAGAGATGATAGAGAGAGATGATAGAGAGATGATAGAGAGAGATGGGGGAGTAAGAGAGGAGAAGAGGGAGGTGGAGACAGAGCGAAGAGAGAGAGAGAAGTGGCAGTAAGAGAGGAGAAGAGGGATGTGGAGACAGAGCGAAGAGAGAGAGAAGTGGCAGTAAGAGAGGAGAAGAGGGATGTGGAGACAGAGCGAAGAGAGAGAGAAGGCCGCTGCTGGCTGAGTGCATAAGGCAGATGAGCTGTTTGCTCTGGGGTTTGTAATATTAACAAATCTGATACCAGTAATCTGCTTTACAGAACACAGAAATACACTGACAAAATAGTCCCCTGAAAACAGAAAACTGGCAGGGGCCCGTGTTGGACGATTACATGTTCCTCTACTTCCTCTCCCGCCTTTCTTTCCCCGAGCCTTTTGCTCAACAAAGCTTTCTTCCATTTAGCTTTGTCGTACAAACACTATGACTCCCACGTCTTACACCAGGAAAATTGGAAGACAAAGCGCGGGTGAAAATGACAGACTAATTGTAGTAATTGACAGTGAATGGGTACAGTAGGTGTAGTGGTAACGTAGTAACAAGGGTATGCAGCAGGCGGGCGGGGAGCGAGGATAGGATGAAGCTTAGACAGATGTTTTCAGTAATACCATTAGATAATCCTTTAAATCCACCAAAAACAAGATCATTACTGCTGGGTCTATTTCTGGGAACGTATCTCATCTATTTGTTCTGGCAGGTTCTCAAACAGCCTGGGCCCGGGTCATTATGTAAAAGACTACAAGCTTCATCAACATACAGACCCTCTAAACTGCACAACACCGCATTCTGAAAGGCACTTGAATCCAATTTTAAAAACGAAACAAAAACAAAATGATATGGCAACCGTTATGGGAATCCAATATTGTTGAACAGAGCTGGGAGAACCCTTGTATGCCTTAATCTCATCTATAGAGAGCTTTAAAATAATGCAGACAATATATCTTATCATGTGGGTTATCAGATCGCAGAACGACACAAAGAGAGGAACCAGGGGATAACACAGTGGGACCTGGGATGGATGAGGGGACATTAAAGGTTTTTAGCTGTTGCAGAGGGGAATATAGGGTTTGATGGAATCTGATCTGAGGTCAGTCAATAGACTTTAACCACTCTGATAGGATAAGTCACGCACGCACGCACGTGCACACACACACACTCAGTATGGTACTGCAATTCAAATCCCTATGCCCAAAAGGACTATGTACAAGTGTGAGACAAGATGATTGCAAAGAGCTATCGCTGTAGTAATTGATAGTAATATTCTGTCTCTCCCTCTTCCTGCAACCTTCCTCTCATCTGTCACTCTGTTCCTTCCAGTCATATGACAATCTCTGTCCTGTTCATTTCAACAACAGCTTGTTTTGGCTCCTCTCCTCCTCCTCTATTCCCTCCCCCTCTCAACATGTGTCATTCTCTCAGCTCTCAATCCTTGGCATGGTCCACCACCAAGCTGCTTTCTAGATCTACTGACATTCTACTGGAATATCCTACTCTACCCTCCCCTGTTAAGCATTACACTATTTTTCTCCCTCCTCCCATAAGGTCATCCCTTCACCTTTGCTCCCCACTTCTCCTTCACGCTCTCTCCTTCAGAGGGAGCACAGGGCAGATGTGTATCTAACCTTCCTTTTCAAAGCAGGAAGCCATGCTACAAATGGTTGCCTAGCTCCTACAATCGCCTCTCCACTTTACATGTGGACACTCCTGTGTCATGTTTTGTCATATATTGTCTTGTCATTGTGCTTTCCCTTCTGTTCGTTTCCCCCTGCTGGTCTTATTAGGTTCGTTCCCTTTTTCTATCCCTCTCTCTCCCCCTCCCTCTCTCTCTTCTCTCTATCGTTCCGTTCCTGCTCCCAGCTGTTCCTCATTCTCCTAACTCACTCATTTAGTCTTTTCACACCTGTCCCCTATTTTGTCCTCTGATTAGAGTCCCTATTTCTCCCCTTGTTTTCCACTTCTGTCCTTGTCGGATCCTTGTGTGTTGTTCGCTGTGCTGTGTCCTTGTCTCGCCCTGTCGTGTCTTGTCTCCTTCAGATGCTGCGTGTGAGCAGGTGTCTTAGTCTGCTGCGGTCGGTGCCTTCCCGAAGCAACCTGCAGTCAATGGTCGAGTCTCCAGTCTGTCCTCGTTACTACGAGTGGATTTAAGTTTTTTTCCTGTTTTGTTTTCGTCTTGAGTTTTCCAGGATTATTACTTTTGCCATTTACTGGAATAAAGACTCTGTTTTCGCTAAGTCGCTTTTGGGTCCTCATTCACCTGCATAACATCCTGAATCTGTTCTGTTCACATTCAGTTCAGATATACCCTGAGTGAACAAAACATACACTGTTCAAAAGGCACTTAAAAGATTTATCTGAATTCACTCTCTGAATGGCAAACATACACAATCCGTCTCAACTTTCTCAAGACGTAAAACTTCTTTAACCTATCTCCTTCCCTTCATCTACACTGATTGAAGTGGATTTTATTTTATTTATTAATTTATTTAACTAGGCAAGTCAGTTAAGATCAAATTCTTATTTTCAATGACGGCCTAGGAACAGTGGGCTAACTGCCTTGTTCAGGGGCAGAACGACAGATGTTTACCTTGTTGCTAGATTGAATCCCCGAGCTGACCTTTCGATTACTGGCCCAATGCTCTAACCACTAGGCAAGCTGACATCAATAAGACATCATAGTTTTCACCTGGATTCACCTGGTCAGTCTATGTCATGGAAAGACTAGGTGTTCCTAATGTTCTGTAAACTCTGTGTCCAGCCTTAACGTTCAGAGAAATTAGGCCTAGTTCAGAGATATTAGAGCTAGTTCAGAGATATTAGGCCTAGTTCAGAGATATTAGACCTAGTTCAGAGATATTAGACCTAGTTCAGAGATATTAGACCTAGTTCAGAGATATTAACATTCTGTTGCAGTGTGTCCATTTTCAACCAATGGTTTCTGAACATGTAAATGCATTGCACTCTGGTTTTCTATTATTTAAAAACAGAATTAGCCCATTTCCATTTAGCTCACATTGAAATGGCTGTCAACTGCCTGCATTCACTCAAAAATAACATCATAAAAGCCCAGAGTTCATTTTTAAATGTGCATGAGAATATGTCCACACATATTCATGTTTCCCTTTGAAATTGCAGGTAATATTATGCATCGCTCTCTGTGTTCAATTATATCTGCATGTGGTGAGTCTGGAATGTACGGCTGGTCCTAAATGAAAGTGACTATGCCTGGTCTGAGTTAGTGATAGAGCAGTGAAATAGGAGAGAGTGGGTAGTGGGTAGTGGGATGAAATCTTCCCGAGCAGAGCACTGACCACTCCATATCTCTCACACACACAACGCTGGCCAGACAGACGGACGGACGGAAGGACGGGGAACTTTATTTCATTACGTGAATAACCAAGATCAAGTGAAAACCCCTCCCTCTGTCTCCCACTGTAATTACATACTGTAGTGTTCAGTGCATCTCGACTTTCTGTCCTCAGCTGCTCACTTGCTCATATTTCATTTAGGCGCCGCCCCTAAATGAAACCCTATTCCCTATATAGGGCACTACATATGACCAAGTTCCATAGGGCCCTGGACAAAAGTAGTGCACTATAGGGTATAGCTTACCATTTGGGATGCACCCATGCAGTGTGAAGGAGAGAAAGGGCAGACCGCCAGCCTTTCGGTCTCTCTATAAAGCCCATCAACTTGTCCCCCTGGACATACAGACAGCCGGGAGGGACGACGGCAAAGTCTATATGATGCTTTATCTTTGGAGTGCGTCGACTGTATCTTCCAGACAGATCAAGCAATTTCCCAGGTGTCTTCAAAGGCATTATATGAGAGCCAGTACATCACCAGCAGCCATCCTCCAGGCAGAGTGGTGATTTAGGTTGGCCAATATAACAGAGTGATCTATAGGTCGTGGTTCTCCAGGGTTATGATGACTGGGATATGGGACAAAGAGGCACACAGGTGTGGGAGGATCTCTTTCCACCTCGTAATGTCAAGCACTCAAGAGACTTCTCACTAAACATAAAATAGCACTGGTAAACTATCTGGTCGTTGGGAGGGGACATACTGCAGCTGTCTGGTCCACTGCATCCGTCTGGTGCACTGCATCCCTCTGGTCCGCTGCATCTCTCTGGTCCGCTGCAGCCGTCTGGCCCGCTGCTGCGGTCTGGCCCGCTGCATCCGTCTGGTCCGCTGCATCCGTCTGGCCCGCTGCATCCGTCTGGCCCGCTGCATCCGTCTGGCCCGCTGCATCCGTCTGGCCCGCTGCATCCGTCTGGCCCGCTGCATCCGTCTGGTCCGCTGCATCCGTCTGGTCCGCTGCATCCGTCTGGTCCGCTGCATCCGTCTGGTCCGCTGCATCCGTCTGGTCCGCTGCATCCGTCTGGTCCGCTGCATCCGTCTGGTCCGCGGTCCGCTGCATCCGTCTGGTCCGCTGCATCCGTCTGGTCCACTGCATCCGTCTGGTCCACTGCATCCGTCTGGTCCACTGCATCCGTCTGGTCCACTGCATCCGTCTGGTCCACTGTAGCCGTCTTGCCCACTGCAGCTATCTGGCCCACTGTAGATGTCTGTCCCACTGTAGCTGTCTGGTCCAGGTGTGTCTGGATGTTTGTGTCTTACTGTCTCCTCTTAGAGTCCTGAGACAGATGTGGTTGGAATTTAGGAGGATAGTGAGGGGGCTGCCAAGCAGGAGAGCTCATTAGTCAGAGAGATGCCCTGTGTGTGTGTGTATGCGCGCATGCGTGTGCAAAATGGGGGCCCTGCTGCTCTCTACACCCAGTGTGAGCTTCTTATGTAATTGGAGGGGACAGAAGGCCGGGGCACACTGTCACACCCGGGCTCCCGCTACCTACTGCTCAGCTGTGCTGTGGGAGGAATGGAGAGGCTGGGGTGCGAGTGGTGAGGCAAGGACAAGGAGGCTCCTGCCAGTCTTCCTCTATGGAGACAGGGCTGACATTTACAATGGAAGGCTGTAGGCCGAGGTCGCTTCTGCTGCTCACACACGTTACTGCAGACTGAAATGAATGAAAGTACAGTGCCTTGCGAAAGTATTTCGGCCCCCTTGAACTTTGCGACCTTTTGCCACATTTCAGGCTTCAAACAAAGATATAAAACTGTATTTTTTTGTGAAGAATCAACAACAAGTGGAACACAATCATGAAGTGGAACGTTATTTATTGGAAATTTCAAACTTTAACAAATCAAAAACTGAAAAATTGGGCGTGCAAAATTATTCAGCCCCTTTACTTTCAGTGCAGCAAACTCTCTCCAGAAGTTCAGTGAGGATCTCTGAATGATCCAATGTTGACCTAAATGACTAATGATGATAAATACAATCCACCTGTGTGTAATCAAGTCTCTGTATAAATGCACCTGCACTGTGATAGTCTCAGAGGTCCGTTAAAAGCGCAGAGAGCATCATGAAGAACAAGGAACACACCAGGCAGGTCCGAGATACTGTTGTGAAGAAGTTTAAAGCCGGATTTGGATAGAAAAAGATTTTCCAAGCTTTAAACATCCCAAGGAGCACTGTGCAAGCGATAATATTGAAATGGAAGGAGTATCAGACCACTGCAAATCTACCAAGACCTGGCCGTCCCTCTAAACTTTCAGCTCATACAAGGAGAAGACTGATCAGAGATGCAGCCAAGAGGCCCATGATCACTCTGGATGAACTGCAGAGATCTACAGCTGAGGTGGGAGACTCTGTCCATAGGACAACAATCAGTCGTATATTGCACAAATCTGGCCTTTATGGAAGAGTGGCAAGAAGAAAGCCATTTCTTAAAGATATCCATAAAAAGTGTTGTTTAAAGTTTGCCACAAGCCACCTGGGAGACACACCAAACATGTGGAAGAAGGTGCTCTGGTCAGATGAAACCAAAATGGAACTTTTTGGCAACAATGCAAAACATTATGTTTGGCGTAAAAGCAACACAGCTCATCACCCTGAACACACCATCCCCACTGTCAAACATGGTGGTGGCAGCATCATGGTTTGGGCCTGCTTTTCTTCAGCAGGGACAGGAAAGATGGTTAAAATTGATGGGAAGATGGATGGAGCCAAATACAGGACCATTCTGGAATAAAACCTGATGGAGTCTGCAAAAGACCTGAGACTGGGACAGAGATTTTTCTTCCAACAAGACAATGATCCAAAACATAAAGCAAAATCTACAATGGAATGGTTCAAAAATAAACATATCCAGGTGTTAGAATGGCCAAGTCAAAGTCCAGACCTGAATCCAATCGAGAATCTGTGGAAAGAACTGAAAACTGCTGTTCGCTGTAACGGCGTTCTTCGTTTGTCAAAAGAGAGTCGGACCGAAATGCAGCGTAGTGGTTACTCATGACTTTAATAGAAAAAGTGACACATGAAATAACGATACAAAATACAAAACAACAAACGGAACGAGAAACCTAATTACAGCCTATCTGGTGAAACTACACAGAGACAGGAACAATCACCCGCGATATACAAAGCGAAACTAGGCTACCTAAATACGGTTCCCAATCAGAGACAACAGGAACCCATGTCACACCCTGGCCTGACCAAATATATAACGAAAACACAAAATACAATGACCAAGGCGTGACAGAACCCCCCCCCCTAAGGTGCGGACTCCCGGACGCACCTCAAAACCATAGGGAGGGTCCGGGTGGGCGTCTGCCCATGGTGGCGGTTCCGGCTCGGGATGTGGACCCCACTCCATTAAAGTCATAGTTCCTCCCCTTCGCTTCCTGGGATAATCCACCCTCGCCGCCGACCATGGCCTAGTAGTCCTCACCCAGAACCCCACAGAACTGGGGAAGCAGCTCGTGACTGAGGGGCATCTCGGGACTGAGGGACAGCTCAGGACTGAGGGGCAGCTCGGGACTGAGGGGCAGCTCGGGACTGAGGAGAAGCTCGGGACTGAGGGACAGCTCGGGACTGAGGGACAGCTCGGAACTGAGGGACAGCTCGGGACTGAGGGGCAGCTCGGGACTGAGGGGCAGCTCGAGACTGAGGGGCAGCTCGAGACTGAGGGGAAGCCCGAGACTGAGGGGAAGCCCAGTACTGAGAGAAAGCCCAGTACTGAGAGGAAGCCCAGTACTGAGAGGAAGCCCAGTACTGAGAGGAAGCCCAGTACTGAGAGGAAGCCCAGTACTGAGAGGAAGCCCAGTACTGAGATGAAGCTCAGGCAGGTAGTAGGCTCCGGTAGATGCTGGCTGGCGGATCTGGAAGATTCTGGTTGACTAGCAGCTCTGGAAGAGACTGGTTGACTGGCAGATCTGAAAGAGACTGGTTGACTGGCAGATCTGGAAGAGACTGGTTGACTGGCAGATCTGGAAGAGACTGGTTGACTGGCAGATCTGGAAGAGACTGGTTGACTGGCAGATCTGGAAGGCAGATCTGGAAAGAGACTGGCAGATCTGGAAGAGACTGGTTGACTGGCAGATCTAGAAGATCATGGCTGACTGGCGGATCTAGCTGCTCTATGCAGGCTGACAGCTCCTTGCAGACTGACAGCTCTTTGCAGACTGACAGCTCCTGGCTGCTTCATGCAGACTGACAGCTCTGGCTGCTTCGAACAGACTGACAGCTCTGGCTGCTCCATGCAGGCTGACAGCTCTGGCTGCTTTATGCAGACTGACAGCTCTGACTGCTCCATGCAGGCTGACAGCACCCTGCAGACTGGTAGCTCCTTGCAGACTGACAGCTCCTTGCAGACTGACAGCTCCTTGCAGACTGACAGCTCTGGCTGCGTCATGCAGACTGACAGCTCTGACTGCTCCATGCAGACTGGCAGCTCTTTGCAGACTGACAGCTCTTTGCAGAGTGACAGCTCTGGCTGCTTCATGCAGACTGACAGCACCTTGCAGACTGACAGCTCCCTGCAGACTGGCAGCTCAGGCTGCTCCGAACAGGCAGGAGGCTCCGGCAGTGCTGTAGAGGAGGAAGGCTCTGATAGCGCTGAACAGACAGGAGACTCCAGTAGCGCAGGAGGGAAGGAAGGCTCTGGCTGTGCTGAACAGGCGAGACGCACAGAAGGCCTGGTGCGTGGTGCTGGAACTGGTGCTACAGGATTGAGGACACGCACAGGAAGCCTGGTGCGGGGAGCTGCTACCGGAGGACTGGTGTGTGGAGGTGGCTCTGGATAGACCGGACCGTGCAGGCGCACTGGAGCTCTTGAGCACCGAGCCTGCCCAAGCTTACCTGGCTCGATGCCCACTCTAGCCCGGCCAATACGAAGGGCTGGTATGTGCCGCACCGGGCTATGCACCCGCACTGGAAACACAGTGCGCTCCATAGCATAACACGGTGCCTGCCCGGTCTCTCTAGCCCAACGGTGAGCACAGGGAGTTTGCGCAGGTCTCCTACCTGGCATAGCCATACTCCCATTAAGCCCCCCCCCCAATAATTTTTTTGGGCTGCTTTTCGGGCTTCCAACCGCGTCGCCGTGCTGCCTCCCCATACCAGCGCCTCTCCGCTTTAGGCGCCTCTATTTCCTCCTTGGGGCGGCGATATTCACCAGGTTGAGCCCAGGGTCCTTTTCCGTCCAGTTCCTCCTCCCATGTCCAATTCTCCAAGTGGTGCAGCCTCTCCCACTGCAACTGCTCTTCACGATTAACAGGGACAGTAGGCTCGGGTCTGACTCCTGACTCAGCCACTCTCTCTCTGAGCCCTCCTCCAATAAATATTTGGGGGTTACTTTTGGTTTTCGCTCTGCGCCGCCGTGTCTTTCTTTTCGACTCCATCCGCCTATAGCCCTCTTCGCACTGATCTAGCGAATCCCAGGCGGGCTCCTGCACTCTCTCTGGGTCGGCCGCCCACCTGTCGATTTCTTCCCACGTCGTATACTCCATGCCTCTGCTGTCCATAACGTCCTCCCTTCGCTGTTCAAGCTGTCGCTGCCTGTTAACACGCTGCTTGGTCCGTGTGTGGTGGGTGATTCTGTAACGGCGTTCTTCGTTTGTCAAAAGAGAGTCGGACCGAAATGCAGCGTAGTGGTTACTCATGACTTTAATAGAAAAAGTGACACATGAAATAACGATACAAAATACAAAACAACAAACGGAACGAGAAACCTAGTTACAGCCTATCTGGTGAAACTACACAGAGACAGGAACAATCACCCACGAAATACAAAGCGAAACTAGGCTACCTAAATACGGTTCCCAATCAGAGACAACGAGAATCACCTGACTCTGATTGAGAACCGCCTCAGGCAGCCAAGCCCATACAACACCCCTACTCAGCCGCAATCCCAATAATACAAAAAACCCAATACGAAATACAACAACATAAACCCATGTCACACCCTGGCCTGACCAAATATATAACGAAAACACAAAATACAATGACCAAGGCGTGACATTCACAAATGCTCTCCATCCAACCTCACTGAGCTCGAGCTGTTTTGCAAGGAGGAATGGGAAAAAATTTCAGTCTCTCGATGTGCAAAACTGATAGAGACAAGCGACTTACAGCTGTAACCGCAGCAAAAGGTGGCGCTACAAAGTATTAACTTAACGGGGCTGAATAATTTTGCACGCCCAATTTTTCCGTTTTTGATTTGTTAAAAAAGTTTGAAATATCCAATAAAATGTCGTTCCACTTCATGATTGTGTCCCACTTGTTGTTGATTCTTCACAAAAAAATACAGTTTTATATCTTTATGTTCGAAGCCTGAAATGTGGCAAAAGGTCGCAAAGTTCAAGGGGGCCGAATACTTTCGCAAGGCACTGTATGTGAAATGAATCCGTCTCTGGCTGATGATGTCCTAGGATGAGGTCCAGAGGGATGATGGAGAATGACCAGAAAGGTCTGAGACAGCAGGGGCTCTCTGTGTTTGTGTGTGTGTGTGCGAGAGAGAGAAATAAGGCTCTGATCTCCCATTTCATTCACTCTGCTGCCATGGACACAGTGGCAGGTCAATCACTGCCTGTGTTTCATCTGACATGACATTCAACTGATGAGGCTGTTGATCTAAGTGGCGTGCTGACATGAAAATAGCCAGAATATCTAAACACTACATTTATTACAAATCATTCTCCTGGGCCGGCACCGTGACAAATCTATGTTTGAAAAGCCGAAATATACAAATGACCTCCTCTGTGATTCATACTGTGAACACAGTTGTGTGTGTGAGTGTATGAGTCATTGAATAGGGCCCTCTGTTACATAATGCTCTCATGTCATGTACCTTCACCCCCAAGTACAAGATCCTAGTTATGTCACAAGTCAATATCTCTCTGTGTGGAGGAGAGCCGATGACAGAGGACATTAAATGTTACTGCCATCCCCCATCCCTGTATTTCCCTGCCTTCCTCTGCTCCCTCCCTACTTCGCTCTTCTTCCCAGTCTCCAGGATTAGGCCATGGATGACTGGGATGGCGACAACACAAGCCCTGGCTCTCCACTCCCAGAACAGCACAGTAAATATTAAAAGGAAGTTCATCAAAGTATCATTCAAGGCTGCGGTGAAAATAGCTGGTGTGGCATCAAAGGCAATGAAACATATGGCGGGATGACAACACACACCATCACACGCCTGTCCAAGTTAGGGAATCTTTCTGTTGTTCTGATCAATTTTTCCTCAGCTGTGTTCATATCTGTCTGTTTACTTGTTGTGAAAGTTGAGTTATGTCTTAAGTCTCTTTGAATGGCTTTATCAGTTATCAAGAGAGCTGCTGCGCCAAATGGCACCCTAGTCCCTACATAGTGTCCTTTGGGTCATTTAGGGCCCTAGTCAAAAGTAGTGCACTATTTAGGTCCCTGGTCAAAAGTAGTGCACTATTTAGGGTACTGGTCAAAAGTAGTACACTATTTAGGGGCCTAGTCAAAAGTAGTACACTATTTAGGGCCCTGGTCAAAAGTAGTACACTATTTAGGGCCCTGGTCAAAAGTAGTACACTATTTAGGGCCCTGGTCAAAAGTAGTACACTATTTAGGGCCCTGGTCAAAAGTAGCACACTATTTAGGGAATAGGGTGCCATTTGGGATGCAACCTGTGTGTAGCTGTATTACAGGCAAGCAGAGGATACAGTGTGAAGTCAGAGCGGGCCTCTTCAACTGGAGCCATTACAGCAGACCTTTACAAGGTTTCCTAAGTTCTTTGTGGGCCTATCAAAGCCTCTTTAAAGAACAGAAGCAGGCCTGCTTGTGGGAGACATTCTAAATGATCAGTGGAAGTGTGGTGCAGTCTCTCTACTTCTCTGTGGGAGAGAGTATGCTTACAGGTGCCTGTGTGGAACAGATAGCCACATATTCTAAGTAGGAGCCAATTCTCTATTGGTAGGCCTGAGTATGGCTATACAGACATATACTGTATTGTTGAAAATGAGAGCAGCTTATACAGGCCTAGTATTGTCTTTGTTTCAGTGTGAGTCCATGTAAGTACATTGCTTATTTTATGAGCACCTCTGTCCCCTTGTGTAGGTGTTCTCACTGGCTGTATGTGAGCACTGAGCACTATGCTGAGTCTATGTACTGGAGGAGCCAGTCTCTGCCTATTGCGCACATGTGTGTCTGTGTCTTTGTCCCTGTGTGTGTGTGCACCTGTGTGCGTGCCCCCCCCCCCCCCCCCAGTTGATGTGTATTAACTGACTGCATGGGCTAGAATTCAGAGCAGCTTGCTCTCATTAGGGCTTATAGCTGTCCATCCCACCCAAGCTCCTTAACCACAGCTTAGCCCCTTCATCCCCGCACTGACATGGACCTCAGCCCGGGCCACTCCCCAGTCCCCACACCACACACGGACTGCCTGGCGATCACAGTGGGTGAGATAGAGCCAGGCTCTTACTAGTCACTAAACATCTACATCTGACAGAACCCTCTGCTGACCCCACAGAACGAGAAGGGTGAGTAGAGGTCAGATACAGCATGGTGACCAGGGACAATCCCTCTGTTGCTAGATCCCCTATTCAGGGGCCAAGCCCATTCTCTAGATGTACTGCCTTCATGTAACACTTAGCCTGATCATTGGGACACAGTGAAATACTGTGACCTGGGAGTCAAATGAGGCTGCTGATTTATTTATACACAAAGAAGAGAAGAACCAAACAACAACAACTGGTGACAGAGGAAACTGCTCCCTCGTCTGTAGGATCTGGATGGGGTGAGACATGCAGGAGAGAAGGGGGAGGAAGAGGTGTGAGGGAGGTGAGGAAGACAATTATCTGCTGTTAATTGCGCTCATTAGCTGAAATGGGCTGAGATGGTTGAAGGTGATGGGGTGTCATTCATTTAGAGGACTCTGGGATGGACAGTGTATAGGGGGTTGGTTTAAGCCCAGATACGAGAGAGAGGCAGTTGTTCTACTGATAGCAGCGCTGCTGATAAGATATGGCCCCTATCGCCCCCACTCTCTCTCTGTGCCTCGCTCACTCAATCCCCATTCGCCTCGTAGCCAGAGAGAGAGGAGGAGAGACGTCCGTACCGGGAGTGAAGGAGAGATTAGACAGAATGAGAAAGGCGTGGCACCTAGTGGGGCGATGGAGAGGGGTTAAAAGGAAAGGGGGGACTGGGTAGAGGAGGAGGAGGGGAGACGGCCGTACAGGGAGTGAAGGAGAGATTAGACAGAATGAGAAAGGCGTGGCACCTAGTGGAGCGATGGAGAGGGGTTAAAAGGAAAGGGGGGGACTGGGTAGAGGAGGAGGAGGAGAGACGTCCGTACCGGGAGTGAAGGAGAGATTAGACAGAATGAGAAAGGCGTGGCACCTAGTGGGGCGATGGAGAGGGGTTAAAAGGAAAGGGGGGACTGGGTAGAGGAGGAGGAGGGGAGACGGCCGTACAGGGAGTGAAGGAGAGATTAGACAGAATGAGAAAGGCGTGGCACCTAGTGGGGCGATGGAGAGGGGTTAAAAGGAAAGGGGGGACTGGGTAGAGGAGGAGGGGAGACGGCCGTACAGGGAGTGAAGGAGAGATTAGACAGAATGAGAAAGGCGTGGCACCTAGTGGGGCGAGGGAGAGGGGTTAAAAGGAAAGGGGGGACTGGGTAGAGGAGGAGGAGGGGAGACGGCCGTACAGGGAGTGAAGGAGAGATTAGACAGAATGAGAAAGGCGTGGCACCTAGTGGGGCGATGGAGAGGGGTTAAAAGGAAAGGGGGGACTGGGTAGAGGAGAGCAGAACGTTGAGGGAAGAGAGGGACAGGGAGAAAGTCAAAGCTTTCAGCCCTGTTCCTGTTTCTCAACGGTCCATAACTGTGGTATGACAGGCATGGCTTCATATGGGGACACCAAGAACAACGTTTCCGGTCTGAAATCTAATATGTGCTCTGACTGAAAACCATGCGAAAGCTTCCCTTCCCTAGCTCACTATCCTTCACTTCTATCAACTAACCTCATTAGAATTGAACATACTGTTCACCTAGGAAAGGAATCCACTTTGGATGTGGAGTGATGCAGCAACCCTTACAGTCGTCCCAGCAGAGAGAGAGGCAGAGAGGAGTGGAATGAGAAGATGAAGGAAACAACACACAGAGCTCCTCTTTCAACAATTTAAATACATGTTTTAGGTCTACATTAAAGTGGATTACTGCTTTTGTTATGAACAATTTATCAATGTTGCACAAACTTGTTAAGGCACGGCGTAGGCCAAAGCTCAGTGTATACAAGACAAATGATTAAAACCACTGATGCCGAGGAACTCCAAACTGTGGGAAGGTTTGTGTTCCAGCATCAGTTTGTGTGAGTGTGTCTGTGTGATGGAGTGTTTGTGTGCAATAGGGGCCTATGCAGACTGTAGCAAGATGTAATTAACAAGAATAATGGCTGTGCTCTCCACCAACCGTGAATGAGTGAAGTGTTGATAGCCGCTCGGTCCGCGGAGGAAATCGTGTCTAATTTTCTGCTGAGGCACAGATATGAGCTGGCTGCGGCGGGTAGGGAATGATGATAACACTGGCTGGCTTAATGACTAGAGAGTGGCCATGCCGGCTCAAGTTCACACTTCACAGATCAACTTCAACTTCAGCAAGGATGACGACTGCTCACCCACCCACCCACCTAAAACCACCAAAACTTCCACACAACAAAGTCAAGGGGGTCTGTTTCAGGGAGAAGCATCAATGTTTTTAGCTAACAACAAATGGATAAAAGTATCCGTTTTATTTTTAAATGAGCATGAGTGATACTTGCACTTGCCACTTATTGAACACACCAGTGAGTGGTGCGAGTGTGAGCTGTACCTACCTCTCGATGATGTCAGCGATGACACAGGCAAACATCTGCAGGCCCTCCGGTAGCTGCAGGGCCACTGTGAACAGAGAGACAGACAGACAGTCAGCGGTAAGGTTAAGTGGACAACCTAGCTACACACACAGCTGCAGTTGGAGTGACAGCCACGTTATTTAATACATCCTTGACAGCCTATACACGGATCTCGCTGCTTATGTTACCCCTGCAGAGTGCTTCACTGAGACAGAAGGTAGCTGACATTTCAAGGTAATTTTCTCCCATCCATTGCATTACTGTTGTCGTATTTACCGAGTGATGCACTACAGGAAATGGAAGTGTATCAGCACTGCCTTCACACTTCCCTTCTTCTCCTAGCAATCCATTAGTCACCTTTTCTCCACCTGTCTCTCTCAATGACAGCCAATAGCTTCATGAGTCACAGTCACACACACACAAATATCCCTCTCACCATGCAGACCGCTGTGCATGTGGAAACTTGGTGCTTCTTCTCATGCGGCGTTAAGAGAGCATGGAGAAATGGATCAAATCGCTGTGAAATGGGAATCAAGCAGTCACACAAAGGAAGGATTGGTCCTGCTGCGGATGTGAAGGGCTGAGGGCAGCGTGTGTTTCCGGTAGGAACTTCTCTGAGTGTGACACCAGCTATGACGAATCAATGGGAAATGCTTTCATCAGGAGGTTGACTCACTGCCAGAGTTGAGATGCAAAATATCACACCTCTGAATGATGCCAACAACTTTACAGAGACAAAATGCTCAAACAAAAGGCATGCTCTCTCAAAATGAAGTCTCACCCAATTTCCTTTTATTGTTGAGAATGTGCATGATTTAGGTTCATCTTGAATGTAAACATTAAATAAACATAATGACGTCTCAGACGTAACACAAATATTGCTGATGTAGAGATCTAGATGATAGGATATGAAGAAACAGCTACTCTTAGTCACATCAAGTCCTTGCCTCATCCTTGCGCAAATTGCTTATCCGGAGCTGTTGTCTTGGTAACAGACCGATGTCCTCATGTTGGCGTGGTTACATATTGTGCTATGCATACTTATGTAAAGTCCTTAGCATGAATTAACATTTAGCCTTTCTTTACTGAAATGCGAATATATCACAGTGTGATATTTCAGACTTGTATACAAGCCGTCCGTCCACTGTACTCTGCTTCACAAATCCCCTTTGATTCGATGTCATTTGCAGTAATTGAAGGAAAACTTTCAATGTATTCCTGCATCAAAGGTAACCCACTCTCCATTCACAGCGCATACTAAGATCAGTGGGCTGGATCTAGCAGACTCATGGAGCTCAGCACAGTGTCTGGAGGGACTGTCTGGAGGGTGTGATTAAATTCACTTTAGATAAAGCAGGAAGAGAGTGTTGACAATGTTTCCCTGTCAGACATACCCTGTCACACATCACCTTGATAAACCATGTGACTACAGCGAATGGACACAGACTGCAGTGTTGATAAATATTTCATTAGGCCCATGTTCACATTCTGCAGTGGGTTCCTACAGCAAAGAGAAACAACAAAAACAGGACTGTAGGCAACACTGAACCATAAAAAATAGCCTCAGAAAAATAAAAAGCACACTGAGTGAAGGAAAGGATGTGCCTGAAGTGTGATGGCTGGAGGAGAGGAGTGTGTCTTTCTGATGAAAGGTTAAGGGGTCACTGTGCACCATGTCGCCAGACAGAGACAGGTCATTACCTCTCTCTCCATCTGCTCTCACTGCTAAAGGTGCTGCACAGGCTCTGCACAAGCTTTTAGAAGCATTTGTGTGTGTGTGTGTGTGTGTGTGTGCATGCGTGCGTGCGTGTGCGTGTGTGTGTGCGTGTGTGTACACATGTGAGCTGAAGTCACGAATGTCACAGGAGCATTAACACAAATCAAATGTAAAAGATGCTTCTGTGTTTGTCATTCACCCCCTCCCCCCCCCCTCCCCCACTCACACTATCAACCGACGCATATGATAGTCTGTGTTTGTCATTCACCCCCTCCCCCTCCCCACTCACACTATCAACCGACGCATATGATAGTCTGTGTTTGTCATTCACCCCCTCCCCCCCCTCCCCCCCCCCCACTCACACTATCAACCGACGCATATGATAGTCTGTGTTTGTCATTCACCCCCCACTCACACTATCAACCTACGCATATGATAGTCTGTGTTTGTCATTCACCCCCCTCCCCCACTCACACTATCAACCGACGCATATGATAGTCTGTGTTTGTCATTCACCCCCTCCCCCTCCCCCACTCACACTATCAACCGACGCATATGATAGTCTGTGTTTGTCATTCACCCTCCCCCCTCCCCCCTCACACTATCAACCGACGCATATGATAGTCTGTGTTTGTCATTCACCCCTCCCCTCCTCCCCCACTCACACTATCAACCGACGCATATGATAGTCTGTGTTTGTCATTCACCCCCTCCCCCACTCACACTATCAACCGACGCATATGATAGTCTGTGTTTGTCATTCACCCCCTCCCCCCTCCCCCACTCACACTATCAACCGACGCATATGATAGTCTGTGTTTGTCATTCACCCCCCCCCCCTACTCACACTATCAACCGACGCATATGATAGTCTGTGTTTGTCATTCACCCCCTCCCCCACTCACACTATCAACCGACGCATATGATAGTCTGTGTTTGGTTTGAGTGTCAGCCTGTCAGCCAGTCAGCCAGTCAGCCAGTCAGCCAGTCAGCCAGTGCACAGTCTGCTGTCATGTGTCATAAGGAGAAACATCTTGCACGTGCAGAGGGAAATAAAATGACTCTGTACATTTAGCTGGAGAGACACTCTGCACTTGTGGCTGTACTGCCTGGCAGAAAGGGATGTTTCTGTCTGGGAGGTGTCCACAGAGAGTTGGTACAGCAACGACTTCTAGTTAGTGAACGGAGAAAAAGGTCAGCTGAGGAGCTAAAAGCCCCAGCTCTCTTCCAAGTCCCCAATCCTCTCTCGTCAGGCCCCAGCACTGAGATGTGTACTGTTTCAGATTTGACTTGTGTCTAGAATAGTATTAGCGTTCTATAACAGTGTGGACTGGCAGGTACATCTGTTTGTTCACATTCTGTACTTCTTCAGCGTAGTTGTTAGGGTTACACTATACTGTGGGGCACACCGTCTGCACTTAGAGCTGTGCTGCTGCAGAAAACTGTTCCACCTCTGTCTGCAGTTAGTGTCTGGCTGCTCTACTGAAGCTTCTCCCAGACTCTTCACTTCCTTAAACATTCCCAAAAAACATCTGTAGAATTCTGTAGATGTAAAATGGAAAGAATTCAGAGGCGTTAAACGAGAAGACCAGAGGGAAATCACGAGTCTCTGCGAGTGCTACTGCTAACCTTTTGATTATTTGCGATGCTGTTGTGTCTCTTCTGAGAGAAACAGTTCTCGGTGTTTGTTTCACAGCCCCGAGGGAAACATTTTCATGGTTCCTCCAGACAAACAAGGTTGTTTGGTCTCTCTGTTCAGTTTGCCCTGCCTCTGTTTCCTGCCTTCCACTTTTACAGGTACAATTCAGTGTGCAAGGATGAACAACTGTCGTGTGAAAGAGACGATTACAGGCACGGAAATTTAGCACATAGGAAACACCTAGATGAAAAACAAGGACAACAGAGAGGAATTGAGGTATGATAATGAATGCGATCAGTTAAACTCTGGCTGTAGTATTATTTAACAATAATGGATGTAATATAATAATTTGGTTGCTATTAATATTTGTCCTATTTCATTGGAAAAGTGTTTTTTGCATATCACAACCCCCCCCACGAGACAGCCTGAGAGTAGGGTCACGGCTAGGGTCAGCCATTATCAACGGCAACCCTGGTCAATTAGGGTTAAGTGCCTTCCATCAAGAGCACATCAACATATTTTTCACCTTGTTGGCTCAGGGATTCTAGCTAGCAACCTTTCAGTTACTAGCCCAAATCTCTAACCAATAGGCTACCTGATGTCCAACACGATGTTGCTCCTGCTAGATGGCCTACAGTGCATTCGGAAAGTAATCAGATCCCTTGACTTTCCCCACATTCTGTTACATTACAGCATCCCCACAGCATGATGCTGCCACCACCATGCTCCACCATAGGGATGGTGCCAGGTTTCATCCAGACATGATGCTTGGCATTCAGGAAAAAGAGTTCAATGTTGGTTTCATCAGAACAGACGATCTTGTTCCTCATGGTCAGAGCCCTTTGGGTGCCTTTTGGCAAACTCCAACTGCATTTTACTGAGGAGTGGATTCCTTCTGGCCACTCTACCATAAAGGCCTGATTGGTAGAGTGCTGCAGAGATGGTTGTCCTTCAGAAAGGTTCTCTGAGCCTAAACAGAGGAACTCTGTCAGAGTGACCATCGGGTTCTTGGTCATCTTCCTGACCAAGGGCCTTCTCCTCTGATTGTTCAGTTTGGCCAGGCAGTCAGCTCTAGGAACAGTCTTGGTGGTTCCAAACTTCTTCCTTTTAATAATGATGGAGGCCAATTTGTTCTTGGGAACCTTCGATGCTGCAGAAATGGTTTGGTACCCTTCCCCAGATTTGTGCCTCAACACCATCCTGTCTCGGAGCTCTATGGACAACCCTTCGACCTCATGGCTTGGTTTTTGCACTGACATGCACTGTCAACTGCACTATATAGACAGGTGTGTTCCTTTCCAAATCATGTCCAATCAATTGAATTTACCAAGTAGAAACATCTCAACGATGATCAATGGAAACAGGTTACACCGGAGCTCAATTTCGAGTCTCATAGCAAACGGTCTGAATTCTGTTCATTTTCAGACCATGAAAATATTCCGAATGTCAAATGTCAAATCTGAAATATCTGACGTTTCTTCGGAGCTATGGTAACTTTCCAGAACCAAATGTATGCTAACTTAGCTGTTGCATCGGTTCACACTCAACAATTGAGGCTGGGCAGTAAAAACAATGGTGTTTGCTTGCTTAATTTCATTCCATTCCAACAGGAAGTGAAAAGACCAAAACAAAGAGGCCAATTCAACTGAGAATGAACGAGAGAGGCTGAGTGAAAGGGGTTCAAAGCCCAGGCAGAAACAGATGGACTCAGAGGGAGATGGAGGGAGAGAGAGGGGTAGAGTGCAACAGAGTCGATAAGGTGATCTTTGGCCCTGCAAGCCCAGAGAGAGAAAGCTCTCTAATGAAACCAACACAGAACAGACAGAGGCTGAATCCTAAATGTCACCTATCCCCAATAGTGCCTATAGGGCTCTGATCAGAAGTAGTGCACTGTATAGGGAATAGAGGGCCATTGGGGAGGCAGTTCGAGAGACAGGCAGACTGAGTCACACCAAAGCTCATCTCACCCCGACCATGGGGACCAGTCATAGACCACCCCATTCTCCCTGCACACCAAACACCTGTTACATAGCTAGACTGTAAACCCTTTACAGTATGCAAGACTTGTTGTTGGCTGTCATTTCCATCGACAGGGGATCAGTGTTTTGGCATGGCTCTTTCAGTAACACCCGGGTGGATTACTCCCACGTGTCTTTAATTAAGTGAACATGTTTCACACCATACATATTGAATGCTGCTATTTTCTTCATCGCTCCCCCTATCCCCCTTCCTCTCCATTCTAGCACTCCACGTGTGATTGTCAGATGGGAGTGCCATCACTGTGACCCGTATGTGTGAGTGCACAGTGCAGTGGGAATGCAGGTACTCAAAGAGTGACAGGGAGAAAGTCAAAAGCTGCAGAGGTGAAAGTGGGGTCCCTCACCCCTCATCACAACCCAATAACACCTCATCACCATCACAACCCAAAAACACCTCATCACCATCACAACCCAATAACACCTCATCACCATCACAACCCAATAACACCTCATCACCATCACAACCCAATAACACCTCATCACCATCACAACCCAATAACACCTCATCACCATCACAACCCAAAAACACCTCATCACCATCACAACCCAAAAACACCTCATCACCATCACCATCACAACCCAAAAACACCTCATCACCATCACAACCCAATAACACCTCATCACCATCACAACCCAAAAACACCTCATCACCATCACAACCCAATAACACCTCATCACCATCACAACCCAAAAACACCTCATCACCATCACAACCCAAAAACACCTCATCACCATCACAACCCAAAAACACCTCATCACCATCACAACCCAAAAACACCATCACCATCACAACCCAATAACACCTCATCCCCATCACAACCCAATAACACCTCATCACCATCATAACCCAATAACACCTCATCACCATCACAACCCAATAACACCTCACCCCTCATCACAACCCAATAACACCTCACAACCCAATAACACCTCACCCCTCATCACAACCCAATAACACCTCACAACCCAATAACACCTCATCACCATCAACACCCAATAACACCTCACCCCTCACCACCATCACAACTCAATAACAACTCACCCCTCATCACAATCCAATAACCCCTCACCACCATCACAACTCAATAACACCTCACCACTCATCAACATCACAACCCAATATCACCACTCATCAACATCACAACCCAATAACACCTCACCCCTCACCAACATCACAACCCAATATCACCCCTCATCAACATCACAACCCAATATCACCTCACCCCTCACCAACATCACAACCCAATAACACCTCACCCCTCACCAACATCACAACCCAATAACACCTCACCCCTCATCAACATCATCACCATCACAACCCCTCATCACCATCACAACCCAATATCACCTCATCAACATCACAACCCAATAACACCTCACCATTCACCAACATCACAACCCAATAACATCTCACCCCTCACCAACATCACAACCCAATAACACCTCACCCCTCACCAACATCACAACCCATAACCCCTCATCAACATCATCACCATCACAACCCCTCACCACCATCACAACCCAATAACACCTCACCAACATCACAACCCATAACCCCTCATCAACATCATCACCATCACATCCCCTCATCACCATCACAACCCAATAATACCTCACCCCTCACCAACATCACAACCCATAACCCCTCATCAACATCACAACCCAATACCACCTCATCAACATCACAACCCAATACCACCTCATCACCATCACAACCCAATAACACCTCACCGCTCACCAACATCACAACCCATAACCCCTCATCAACATCACAACCCCTCATCACCATCACAACCCAATAACACATCACCCCTCATCACCATCACAACCCAATAACACCTCATCACCATCACGACCCAATAACCCCTCATCAACATCACAACCCAATAACCCCTCATCAACATCACAACCCAATAACCCCTCATCAACATCACAACCCAATAACCCCTCATCAACATCACAACCCAATAACCCCTCATCACCATCACAACCCAATAACCCCTCACCAACATCACAACCCAATAACCCCTCACCATCACAACCCAATAACCCCTCATCACCATCACAACCCAATAACCCCTCATCAACATCACAACCCAATAACCCCTCATCAACATCACAACCCAATAACACCTCATCACCATCACAACCCAATAACACCTCACCCCTCATCAACATCACAACCCAATAACACCTCACAACCCAATAACACCTCATCACCATCAACACCCAATAACACTTCACCCCTCATCAACATCACAACCCAATAACACCTCATCACCATCAACACCCAATAACACTTCACCCCTCATCAACATCACAACCCAATAACACCTCACCCCTCACCACCATCACAACCCAATATCACCTCACCCCTCACCACCATCACAACCCAATATCACCTCACCCCTCACCACCATCACAACTCAATAACAACTCACCCCTCATCACAATCACAACCCAATAACACCTCACCCCTCATCAACATCACAACCCAATAACACCTCACAACCCAATAACACCTCATCACCATCAACACCCAATAACACTTCACCCCTCACCACCATCACAACCCAATATCACCTCACCACCATCACAACTCAATAACAACTCACCCCTCATCACAATCACAACCCAATAACACCTCATCACCATCACAACCCAATAACACCTCATCACCATCACAACCCAATATCACCTCATCACCATCACAACCCAATATCACCTCACCCCTCATCAACATCACAACCCAATAACACCTCACCCCTCATCAACATCACAACCCAATAACACCTCACCCCTCATCAACATCACAACCCAATAACACCTCATCACCATCACAACCCAATAACACCTCATCACCATCACAACCCAATAACACCTCATCACCATCACAACCCAATAACACCTCATCACCATCACAACCCAATAACCCCTCATCAACATCCAATAACCCCTCATCAACATCACAACCCAATAACACCTCATCAACATCACAACCCAATAACACCTCATCACCATCACAACCCAATAACACCTCATCACCATCACAACCCAATAACACCTCATCACCATCACAACCCAATAACACCTCATCACCATCAACACCCAATAACACTTCACCCCTCATCAACATCACAACCCAATAACACCTCACCCCTCACCACCATCACAACCCAATATCACCTCACCCCTCACCACCATCACAACTCAATAACAACTCACCCCTCATCACAATCACAACCCAATAACACCTCACCCCTCATCAACATCACAACCCAATAACACCTCACAACCCAATAACACCTCAACCCAATAACACATCACCCCTCATCAACATCACAACCCAATACCACCTCATCAACATCACAACCCAATACCACCTCATCAACATCACAACCCAATAACACCTCACCCCTCACCAACCTCACAACCCATAACCCCTCATCAACATCATCACCATCACAACCCCTCATCACCATCACAACCCAATAACACATCACCCCTCATCAACATCACAACCCAATACCACCTCATCAACATCACAACCCAATAACACATCATCAACATCACAACCCAATAACACCTCACCCCTCACCAACAGCACAACCCATAACCCCTCATCAACATCATCACCATCACAACCCCTCATCACCATCACAACCCAATACCACCTCATCAACATCACAACCCAATAACACATCATCAACATCACAACCCAATAACACATCATCAACATCACAACCCAATAACACCTCACCCCTCACCAACATCACAACCCATAACCCCTCATCAACATCATCACCATCACAACCCCTCATCACCATCACAACCCAATAACCCCTCTCATCACAATCACAACCCAATAACCCCTCATCACCATCACACCTCAAATAGCAATACATTAGTCAGGAACTGATACACACCTCATTAGTCTTTTCCAGTAAGGTAATAGTGTAAGAAATATATTAACCTTGTAGAGTATAGTATCCAAGCCTAATAGAGTATATTATCCTAACCTAATAGAGTATAGTATCCTAGCCTAATAGAGTATAGTATCCTAGCCTAATAAAGTATATTAACCTAGCCTTATAGAGTACAGTATCCTAGCCTAATAGAGTATATTATCCTAGCCTAATAGATAGTAGAAATGTAATGAATAGGTCTATTCTGCGCTTACCTCTCTTAGACATGGCCTGTCTCACCCGCCAGACTGTCTTGTGGATCTCAAAGTTGTAATTTGCAGGCAGAGCGTGGATAGCCTCCTGTAACTCTGGGTCTTGCAGGATTTCATCAGGAATTTGATTGGCCACCCGCCGTGGTCCTCGTACTAGGGTAAGAATCAAATAATTGTACTGTGGGAGATAGTTGACAAACACAGACAAGACAGGAGGCTTCAGATCAAATACGGTGTAGGGGCATAGTCTGTTATGATTATTGGTAATATTTTACATTAAGTTGCTCTTATATACGAGTTGTTATATATTGTTTTAGTAATTGCTTTGAAGTTGCACAATCCCTATTCCTCTTGTATATGCCTAATTACAAAACCACTCACCTCCATATGCTATTATAATCCAGTCACTATGACAACAAGTTAATACAATGTTGTTGTAGTTTATATTTTATTATAGCATAACTAAGAGCAACCTAATTGTTAAGCAGGGTTCCCCAACTAGTGGCCCGAGGGCCGAATTTATTTGTTTAAAGTTATTTTTTGGGTGTTTATTTGTTGGTCATAAAAGACTGTAAAAACACCCGCAAATCAGCTGCAAGTGATTTTTATTTGGGAAATCTGTTCCAAAGTAGTAGCGATATACATTATGTTATTGTATACAAATGTATGCAAGGTTTTAAATTATTATGTTTTAGTCAAATAATATATATGTTTGGGCTTCTTATGATCAATTTGCAGTCTACACATAATTTGTAATTATGATTCAGCCCTTGACCATCTGCTCAAGAGAAAATCGGCCTGCGGCTGAATCTAGTTGATGATCCCTGCTGTAAAGGATGCCTCAAGAATTATTGGTTATTTATTTAGGTTTAATACAGTGACCTTGTCTGTCAAGTGTGGTTCCGCCAGACTACCTGGCAGGTCACCTCTTTGTCTAATTGCGCATGGGCGAAAGTGTCTGATGATTAACTGGCTAAACGTTAGTTCCTGGACCTTAAAGATATTTAAAAACGTGTTCTATTATGTTTCATATAATTCGGAAGTTAGCTAGCTAATCACTCTTTTAAACCATTTGAGTCAGCTTTCCTTATTATTAGCATTAGCTAGTCGCTAGTTGTATCTGCGTCATTATTCCTTATTCATGGTGGCAATGTATAATGTTTTTGTTAAAAGCATGTCCCATACGCCACGTACTCGGTTATGTATTGTGTGATAGCGTTAATATAAGCGATTCATACTTACCGGTTCGTTTTTTTGCTGGAATGATTTGCGTTTCGACAGTGGGCGCCGCCATGTTTTCAGGGAAGCAAGAAAGGTGCCAGTAATCAATTGCAGAGTGCCATCGTTGCAGGCGGAACAATCGATGTGAGATAATCAGCAGTGCATCGCTGTCCGTGTTTTTGAAAATTGTACCTTTATTTACCTAGGCAAGTCAGTTAACTTCAAATTCTTATTTTCAATGACGGCCTAGGAACAGTGTCTAAACTGCCTTGTTCAGGGGCAGAACGACAGATTAGTACCTTGTCAGCTCGGGGATTCGATTTTGCAACCTTTCGGTTAATAGTCCAACGCTCTAACCACTAGGCTACCTGTCGGTTCTGAATCTCTATATACACGAAATGATAGAAAATGTTGCATTTGTTCAGAATTTAATAGAAAATATAGATTTTAATTAACAGTAACCTTCATTCTTAGCAACATTATCAACTCAAACTTTTGTAAGCACCACCTTCCGGAGACACCTGAAACCCCACCTCTTTAAGGAATACCTAGGATAGGATAAGTAATCCCTCTCCCCCCCCTTAAGATTTAGATGCACTATTGTAAAGTGACTGTTCCACTGGATGTCATAAGGTGAATGCACCAATTTGTAAGTCGCTCTGGATAAGAGCGTCTGCTAAATGACGTAAATGTAAATGCATACTGTCATCTCTGGCTCCATCAGAAGTTACAGATGTAGGATCTTAATTTGAGCCAATTTGCTACTGCACTGCAGGAAAATAATCCTGCAGCAACAGGAAAGTATAATTATTATGTGGATTGTAATGGACATTATAAAATACATGTTTTAGTTAGGACAAATCAACCAACTTTAGAAGCTCCTTTAAAACTAAAATACACTACAAGTTTTAATTTCCTGTCTTGCAGGAACATTTTCAGCAACACAAAAGTGATCAAATTAAGATCCTACATCTGTATGACTAGATCCCATTAATTTTCACCTCCTGTCTGTGCCATTGCTGTTCAGTTAGAATTTGGCTATGAATGAGATAGGGAAGGGACAGAAATGACTCACAAAATATCATGCCTAAAATAATTGAGAGGATTGAGATAGCTGCAGTGAAAACGACACTGCCTTATTTAGCAACATTTCCCATGTTCCCTGTTGCTTTTTTCTTTCTTACAGTGTTGTTGTCTCAAGTGTATGCATCTCTGTAGGCCTACATATACTTTAGTATGTAAAATAGGCCTACAGCAAGCTACATTTCTTGAAAGAAAATGTTTATGACAATTGAAGCCTGCTTGCTGTTGCATTTTCTTCCATGCTATTGAAGTAAGTCTTCCATTAATTGTGTTGCATAGTTGTAGTTCTAAGTAGGGGCGCAACCAATTGGTCACAGACATCAATTCAACGTCTATTCCACGTTGGTTCAACGTAATTGTATTAAACAATGTTGATTAAACCAGTGTGTGGCCAGTTTGAAGGTTCATGATCCTGACCAGATAGAGTGTTATCTTCTATCTGCAACCATTGTTATGAGTCCTCTTACCATAGCAACAGTAACCATTGAGACTAATTGGCTGTGAAAGTCTCTCCTCCTGGGAAAACTACCATCACAGCCACACTATGGCACAGGGCACCAGCAGCACAGTACACACACAGCAACACAACACATACAGTACTGTGCTGGTCTCCACCTTCACAGATCTAGCAGCTGGCCATCTGTACCATAGAAGGATCATTCTAATTCTATGGTCTATATTCACCACCCTGAATCTCACTGTGCTCTCTGCCAGGAAAGACATTTAATTCAAATGTTGTTGTTTCTATTTCTATTGATTGCCATGCACATCCTCCCTAGCCATGTGAAACCATTAACCCGTATCTAATTGTATTAGCTCTAATCTTGGAACCTTGAAGCCTGAGATGTTTAAGTGTAAATTCTCATGAAATCTTGAATAGGCCTTTTACAGTATTACACCTTAGCTATCAGTAAGAAATATCAATAACACCATTTATTTTCTTCAAATATTAGAAGAAGAACAGTGGGCTGGTACATCCTTATACATTACTTGTATAGTTGAGAAATTGTCCCCATCAATTCATCATGTTTTCAGTAACCACCAACAAGTCCCTATCTGATTTAGGGCTAGTGCGCTCTGGGCCAATTGGATGACAGATAAACAGCCAACATCATTAAAGGGTAGGTCTACACTGTGCTCTTACCAAAATATAAAAACTTATAAACGGAGCTACAAATGTTTCCCTGAAAGAGAGAGAGAGAGATGGCCAAGGAATTGGCACACTAGTGGCCATGGCCACATTTCTAAACCAAATTCCAAATCTCTCAGAGCCTGCAGCAAATGAAGGAGCTTACTGATTAGCCTAACAGATCTGAAGAAAATAAGTTATTCAATTGAGTTACATCAATTATTGTGTGTTTGATTTGACACTGTTCATTTATGTGAATGACATTGCCCTCTAAACACGAAATTGGAATGTATGTAATAATACGATATTTGTAATGTTTTCCCTTCAAGTGGAGTGCTGAACATTCAGACTTTGCCAGCAGACACCGTGGATAACGGAACGAGCCTACATAGAGACGGACCGAGAGGGTGCAGTGATGAGCCAGAGTGGACCCACAGCTCTACTTTCTTTAGTCTACATTGAGCGCAGAATGGCGAAAGTCTGCATTCTCTGAGGAAGAGGCGTGAATTGAAAGGTCCTCACAGATAAGACCGGAGAACGGCAGGAATTTTACTGCAGCTCCCAAACACTACGGGAAAGCGCGGGAATATATTACTGGAGGGATTTATATGGAACGAAACTCATCAAAGTCCACGTTTTTAATCAGGATTTGAGGACCCGGCGCCTAATCCCACTTCAGAGACGAAATGTGAATCTAAATAACTTCTGTTAATGAAAGATTTGAACGAATATGATATGATCCATCCGACTTCGTTCGAGAAGGAATTTAGATTGCCCTTTTAAAATTATTAACTCTATATTTGGAGGCTGTGAGCGCAGTCGTTTTGCCCAAAACATGGTGATAGATGTTTTGCGTTCATTTAAAGTGAGTGTAAAAATGATGGTTATCAAGGGTTGAAACGATCTGTAAGGGGCATCTCACAAGCCGAACACCAGAGTTATTTTGCTTTAGAAAGGACATTTTCAATGCATTTCTTCGCAATGCGTAGTAACGTTACCCTTGCGTATTTTCCAAATCCTGCTTGAAAAGGTCCGTCCCATAGACCAGCCTACTCAACGGGATGAGAGGAGACTAACGTTCGTTGACAATTTTATACATCACAACTGAATGTTTTTGCTGGACGGCACGGCGACAAGAGGAGCTACATTAGACCCATCATAAAACAAATAAACATTTTAAACTTTTATTTTCATAACTTCGAAACTAGAGAGCGCACGTTTAGTCTGGAATACAAGAATAGATGATTTTCAAAAGACTGAGGACGACATAAATCTTCCACCATGTTCAAAGGGGGTAAGTGCTTGAACTTTTTATCATCATCAATCCGACTGGCAGCAATGAGTTATTATTGTGCCAACAACACCCTGTGCTTGTTCCGTAAATTCCCCATCAATTTTCCTCCACTGAATAGTGCGCAAATGCTTAGTTGTTTACCAGATGTTATCATGTCTGCTGCTATCGGTGATGAAAAATATGTTATGATGATACACCAGCATGGTAGGCTAATGATTCTTGCAGGTATTGAGCGAGAACGTGACAATTTATTGCGACGACGACTTGGTTTCCAGATTTGCATAACATTAAGCCCGGTGTGCGCGAGCCTGGCAGGAATGAAATATTCAGACATAGCCTATCACGAATACTATACTTGATATTAACGGCTGATGCCGCAGTGCAGTTTATGAGTTGTACCGGGTCTCTGTCTCTCGGATAAGCATTATGTGCGCTCTGGTTATTGCATTCTTGGGCATTGATCTAGGGCTGGCTAGGTGATATGGACAAGACAGGCACTGCATATGGCTTCATGGAGGGTCTTTTTTGGTGGTCAGTAAGCAGAACAAATATTTTCCTCTTACATTGACAGTCACTCCTGACTTTATATAGTGATTGAGGACTACATAGAATTCAAACATTGAGTTATGCTGACAATGTCACGACCTGAACCACTACTGACCACACATGCACACAAATTGAACTCTGTCTATCCCCCTGTCATTCAACACACACACACACGCAATTTCCATATTCTCATTGAATTTGTTGCAATGAGTAGCAATGGACAAAGCAATGTTAATACCATTGTAATTGATCTGTTAGTTTTGATGTAATCTTTCTGATATTTTGCTCTCTTGATCATTTGACTCCTTTGATTGTTTCAATATGAAGATTATGCATTTGAAGAAAGATCATTTCTACAATCTTTCTTCATTATACTTCTGACAAAATGGTGCCCCTCATTTCACCCAGCATCAATAAAAGGCCACTGTTTGGCTTTCAACTATGTGTCACTGCCTATGCATTGTTCTCAACTCCTCTATTAATGCATTCAGCACCACTGTAGCTCTCCCTGACAGTCATCATCAGATTGATTATTGATCCAGGGTTGGAGATGTGACATCTCAATGATGAACTCACATAGCCAGTAACTAAATGTCTGTGCTTCAAGTACCCTGACCATTATCATGAACTGAACCGACTCGTAGAAACAGATTAGCTAGGAACTCACTGTTGAGTCTGGAGATGGAGTACCCCATCCACACAAAACAGGAGGTTACAGATGTAGGTTACAGACATTTTTCGTAAGTGAAAACCAAGTCACATTTCAAAGGGAAAATTACAAACTTCAGAAGCATTTTTGAACCTCAAATACAACACAAGTTTTTACATTGATCAGTTATCCTGCAACAGGGTGATCAAATTAAGATCCTACATATGTAGTTTAACTCTGAGTAAGTTAGAACAGTGAGGTCAGGTTTAGTTTTCATGGTCATGTAAATGCTTCTCATGGTCATTGGGTGGCTATTACTGTGGTACACTTTACAGGTGTATTTGCTGTGCAGGATATTAACCCACCATGAAAACACTTCACATAACACGCATGGCATTAATACTTTACAAGAATGACCAAGATAGTTTGGCCAAGAAACATACAATTATTTTATTGCAAATGTACATAAAATGTAATGACAATTTAAATAATTACTCTTGAATATGCTTTCTTGCTTTTGAAGTCATGTAAACTACTGTAGTTCTTCATTTGAGATATTGGGTTTGGGGGATGATGTGTCATGAAAGTTAATGGAAAAAAATATAGATTTCACAGTATGCCAAAATCCACCCCAGTCAGAAAAGACTGTCGATGAGGCATCAGTCAGCTTTTACGGGAACAATTCAGAGGTTCTTTGGTGGGTTTGAGACATGTGCCTGGAACAACACATTGTGGGGAGCCTGGCTGATGCATCCGGCCTGACATTTGGTGTGTGACACATTTCCCATTCAAAGTGAGTAACTGTGTGGAGTGACACGATGACAGCAGAAACACTCCTCAGGTTGATGAGAAGTTACTGGCAGTGACTAGCTGTGTAACTATTACCATGTGATTAGCCTCAGAATCCCTGTCTTATGTTCCAATAGTTGAGTTAACGAGACAAGATTAGGAAGGATGGCCTTATGAGACTGACTGCCAAGTAATGGATTGGACCTGAACAGGGCATCATGGGTATTGGCATTTCACACCTTTTTTCAACCAATGGATGATTTGTATGTAGCTGCACCAGAGTAGTAAGCCTACCAACCTGATCTGACTTTTGTTGATGTTGTATGGAATCCAAAGTAAGTCTGGTCAATAAGCCGACATGATGTGGAAATGTTCTCTGTCTAGGCGTGCAGTACATTATCTATGTATGCAAAGTGATGCAGGTGTGCCATGCCAGTCCTATCTATGTGTGAACAGCATGTGTGTCTGAGTCTGCTGTCCCTGTTTTTGGTTTCTGTCCCTATCACTAATCCCTGTGTGTGTGGCCCTCTTGCTCAGTGCTAGTGGTCTGTTACCCTCCCTGCTTCCCTGGATTGCAGTGTCGCAGCTGGTGGGTTCTGATTACTATGCAGGTTATACCATCTCTCGCTGTCTGTCTCTGTCTCTCTATCTCTCTATCTCTCTATTTCTCTATCTGTCTATCTCTCTGTCTCTCTGTCTCTCTGTCTCTCTGTCTCTCTGTCTGTCTGTCTCTCTATCTCTCTATCTCTCTGTCTCTCTGTCTCTCTATCTCTCTATCTCTCTATCTCTCTGTCTCTCTGTCTCTCTGCCTCTCTGCCTCTCTATCTCTCTGTCTCTCTGTCTCTGTCTCTCTCTCTCTCTCTCTCTCTCTCTCTCTCTCTCTCTCTCTCTCTCTCTCTCTCTCTCTCTCTCTCTCTCTCTCTCTGTCTGTCTGTCTGTCTGTCTGTCTGTCTGTCTGTCTGTCTGTCTGTCTGTCTGTCTGTCTGTCTCTCTGTCTGTCTGTCTGTCTCTCTGTCTGTCTGTCTCTCTCTCTCTCTGTCTGTCTCTCTCTCTCTCCCTCTCTCTCTCTCTCTCTCTCTCTCTCTCTTCTCTCTCTCTGTCTCTCTCTCTCTCTCTCTCTCTCTTCTCTCTCTCTGTCTCTCTCTCTGTCTCTCTGTCTCTCTCTCTCTCTCTCTGTCTCTCTCTCTCTCTCTCTCTCTCTCTCTCTCTCTCTCTCTCTCTCTCTCTCTCTCTCTCTCTCTCTCTCTCTCTCTCTCTCTCTCTCTCTCTCTCTCTCTCTCTCTCTCTCTCTCTCTCTCTCTCTCTCTCTCTCTCTCTCTCTCTCTCTCTCTCTCTCTCTCTCTCTCTCTCTCTCTCTCTCTCTCTCTCTCTCTCTCTCTCTCTCTCTCTCTCTCTCTCTCTCTCTCTCTCTCTCTCTCTCTCTCTCTCTCTCTCTCTCTCTCTCTCTCTCTCTCTCTCCTCTCTCTCTCTCTCTCTCTCTCTCTCTCTCTCTCTCTCTCTCTCTCTCTCTCTCTCTCTCTCTCTCTCTCCCTCTCTCTCTCTCCCAGTCATCCATGGAACAGACACTGTAGAGATGTGTCAGAGTAGTGCTGCGATAGATAGAGGGAGGTGTGATGTCGACTGTATATACCCTGCTGTGATGTGCTATAATTGCTGGTGCATGTCACTCAGGCTTATAGGGGGGCTGGATACAGGCTTTCCTTGGCCATTTTGAGACTTTCCTGTCTCTACACATTCCCAATCTCACCCACTCACCTACATCCACACACGCACACACTCTCCCAGGCACATGCACACACACACACACACACACACACACACACACACACACACACACACACACACACACACACACACACACACACACACACACACACACACACACACACACACACACACACACACACACACACACACACACACACACACACACACACTGTCACACACACACACACTCCCAGGCACACACACACACACACACACACACACTCTCCCAGACACACACACACACACACACACACACACACACACACACACACACACACACACACACACACACACACACACACACACACACACACACACACACACACACACACACACACACACACACACACACACACACACACCCCTCTTGTCATGTTAGTTTGTACTTTTCATTTGCGTTCATCCTCTGCATAAAGAAGACATTCAGATTCAGATTGACAAGGTTGTTACAAAATATCTCATTGGGAAATGTGTCTGCATCAACATAAAGCACAGCTCAGACTCAGATACCGTAACGAATGTACTTTGAGAGTACAAAACATTGCAGATCTTGCCTAACTGTACTCTGTTTTTGAATGTATGCTAATTATTGGAAAATTGTGATAACTCTCCCTCTCAAATACAGCATCTAAGACAAACAAAAGCCCAACGCTTCCTTCATAATTTAGCTCCATCACCACAGAATATACAGAGATAATTGTTTGAGCAATCAAACTCTGTAACATAGAGTAATCACGCTCTGTAAATCATCTCTAATTACGTGCCAGAGTAGTAGCACATTGCCTATTGAGTTGGCCCTGTTGTTTTCCAGTACAGGCAGTGCATGGTGGAGGAGACAACAGATAGGATTTACCAATAATGAGCCCAGTAGAACACAATGTCAAGGACTAAGGAAAACACATGCGGCCCCAGTCAGTCAGCTCTCAGTCAGTCAGCTCTCAGTCAGTCAGCTCTCAGTCAGTCAGCTCTCAGTCAGTCAGCTCTCAGTCTCCAGTCCTGCCCTACCTACTCCCAGGGTTCAGTGTGTGGGTGCTAGGGAACTCAGCTCAGCCTCACAGCTCCCACTCAGTCAGCGCTCAGTCAGTCAGCTCTCAGTCAGTCAGCTCTCAGTCTCCAGTCCTGCCCTGCCTACTCCCAGGGTTCAGTGTGTGGGTGCTAGGGAACTCAGCTCAGCCTCACAGCTCCCACTCAGCTCTCAGTCAGTCAGCTCTCAGTCTCCAGTCCTGCCCTGCCTACTCCCAGGGTTCAGTGTGTGGGTGCTAGGGAACTCAGCTCAGCCTCACAGCTCCCACTCAGTCAGCTCTCAGCAGCACCAAGGAGACAAGCTGATCAAATAACCAACTATCAACCTCTCAGGCATCAAGAGGCCCTCCATGACTATCTGTCTGTCAGAGATGGTTTTTCACCCAGAGATGTGTCCCTGTCTAGAGAGATAATATAATCTCCTAGACTTCACCAGTCACCATTCTAGATACCTTCAGCAGAGGTCTAAACTCACAGTCAGGGGGAATTTATGTCTGTCATTGTCACTGAAGGACAAACAGCAGTCTGGCCAGAGCTGAAATCACATAGACAGTACCCCGAGGCAAAGCCTCCTCAGAACAATGATTTGATATCACCATGGATTTACACAGCACAGTATCTGACTCTAAATACCCATCTGTCACTTTATGTGTGGAGAACATTCAGCCAGCCAGACCAAATGAGGGAACTTGTTCTGTGACTTATATTTAAAGAGGCCATTTGAATAGAACATAATATTCTCCTAACATGTTGTCATGATTGCAATTTTTTTACAAAGTATTCCTGTGGTTGTGGACTAGGTATCAGTAGGGCTGGGTAAAGAGGAGTACAGAGGAGAATATAGAGTAGAGCAAAAACATAAAGACGGATCCCTTAAATCTTTCTAAGCTGCCTGAAAAACAGAAAGTGAATCCAGGGTGAGAACAGTGTTGCCAATCCTAATCTGACGCTTGTTTAAAAATGTCTATTGTAAGACTCTCTTCCTGTCTCTGTTGATGAGGTTGATATTAAAAGGTTGATAAAATCCAAAAATCTAAATAAAACACACAGACGCACACATTCGCCCATGCACACTAATACACACACATCGATTCTCTAATCTCCCCTTTTTAGCATACCCGCTGATACAAATCAGGGTAGGGCAATCAATACCTTTCGAGCAGACGGATTTGTCTATTTGTAGTCTATCTGACCCTGTCCATATGAGACTGCATCTCAGTTAGTTGACGGAGCACTCTCATTGGAGAGCTGAGGCTCAATCAGTAGACTGCTATCCTACACACCTCTGATGCTGGCAGTGCATGCCAAACACCTCCTTTAGCAAAAGGAGATTCATCCAATCATAGAGCCGATACATGATGTTGTTACCATGGAAGCCTTTGGCACTATTCAACAACATGACACTTAACAGAGGATGACAAATAATTACAGAGAGAGTGTGAGTTCGTGTGTGTGTGTGTGTGTGTGTGTGTGTGTGTGTGTGTGTGTGTGTGTGTGTGTGTGTGTGTGTGTGTGTGTGTGTGTGTGTGTGTGTGTGTGTGTGTGTGTGTGTGTGTGTGTGTGTGTGTGTGTGTGTGTGTGTGTGTGTGTGTGTGTGTGTGTGTGTGTGTGGCGATAGCAGCTCTGACTGGTATTAATGAACTGTTGATACTCCGGAAGCCATTTTCGCGCTTCCCTGTCAACCATTTCACACCAGATTAGGGCAGAGGGCTCTGCATGGCTTCCAAAAGTGGACGTTCCCTTCCTACAGTATGAAGTCAAACACTCTCCTGGTAATGCAGTCTGAAGAGTTTTCTGGAATTATTTAATCCACAGTATTATTTTAACTGGGAGCAGAAGTGGGAAAAAAAATCTACAAAATTCTCCCCTATCTCAGTTTGCCCTTTAGATTCACCTGGGTCTTCAGTAAACATCATCTTCCTGCCTTTGTAATGGACATGTGATGCAGGGCCAGGCATTAGCAGACGTTAATGAGGTGAAAGAGACAAGCAACCTAAGCCCGGTTGGTTTTTGGAATATTCATAATTCATTTCTGATTAAGTGGCTAATTGGAGTTTAAAGGTCACTGTAAATGGCCATGCCATAGATGTTCTGAGACAGGGGAGAGGAGGGGAGGTAGATAGATGGGAGAGAAGGGAGGGACAGAGGAAAAGGAGGAGACTGCCTTGTAGGCAGTTGACAGTAATCCCAGGTGTTCTCCTGTTACTCTTGACAGCTCTTCCCGTACTGAGCCATATTCCCCAGGCGACATCACCTTTGTGTGCTGAGGACAGATTCAGGGACAGCAGCTCCCCTCCAGCCCAGGGCATCTGTCTGCCCTTTTGACATTGAGAGTTAGCACTTCCACAACAAGATGAAAAGGCTCAACACCAGGGAAAGGTGCGGAGGTGGGGGGTTTGGATTCACCTTGTGGGGTTGGAAGCCTAAAGTGACAAGATAGAGACATGCAGAATGCTTACATAATGCAAACACACATGCAGGTATGCACACAGACACACTGACACACACACATCTCGTACAGTATGTGACATTCACTGAGTACCGATTGTGACTCCTCGCATCGATTCCTCTTGTTTATTATGCCCCTAGTTAATCTCCCACTCCATCCATGTCACATTCAAACTTCATTTATCCCAAGATGGTTGACTTGAAAACAATGGGCTAATTCAGTCTCCAGTGGTAGTCTACCGTAATGCAATTTCAAAATGGCTCCAAAATGATAGTTTATATACTGGGATTCTTGGCTAAATTAAAAACAGTCAGCAGGGAATTCAAACCATGAAAAACACAAACCAATCTTCTAAATGCAGAAACTACTCTCTCCTCTCGTCTTCTCCTTTCCTCCTCTCCTCTCCTAGCCTTCTCTCTGACTATGCCCACCTCCTACTCTCTAACTCAAATAGCTCTCGTCTCCCCCGTACTTCCCTTCCCTTAATAAGGCAGGGTGCTGTGACAGGCCCGTCTGAGTCTGAGTGGCTGTAAAGTGCGGTGTGAATATGTTAGGAGGAGTGTTATATGTGTTCTTACCTCTGTGGGGGCCCCGGCTCTGGCTGTGGGGTTCTCGGCTGTGGCTGTGGGGGCCTCGGCTGTGGCTGTGAGGGGCCGGTGGGTGTTCTGCTTAACGAAAGGCCCCAGCCTGTGCAGACTAACAGTGCTGCTGTAATGTATTCACGGAGTGGCTTATCATACTGCTGTTATACATCTCTCTCTTCTCTCTCTCTCTCTCTCTCTCTCTCTCTCTCTCTCTCTCTCTCCCTCTCTCTCTCTCTCTCTCTCTCTCTCTCTCTCTCTCTCTCTCTCTCTCTCTCTCTCTCTCTCTCTCTCTCTCTCTCTCTCTCTCCACATGCACTCCCACTCAAGCTTCCAACTAGGAGAATGGGCACCAAAATTACTAGAGATCATTAGTTGTGAGATACCAATCTGAATCTTGTTTAGGCTCTTGTCCGGTTCTATGACTAAAACGTAATGAGTTGTCGGGTTTGATTAAAGAGAGTGTGGTTTGATCTCAGGTACAGAACAGAATGAATGTTCTTGGACTGCAGCAGAAAGTGTTTTCTTCAAGTGGTTCATATTTGGAATGAGGAATGATGAGATACTGGCTCCAGATGCTGTCTTGCATAATGGCTTGAGGAGGACAAGTGGTTCATATTTGGAATGAGGAATGATGAGATACTGGCTCCAGATGCTGTCTTGCATAATGGCTTGAGGAGGACAAGTGGTTCATATTTGGAATGAGGAATGATGAGATACTGGCTCCAGATGCTGTCTTGCATAATGGCTTGAGGAGGATAAGTGGTTCATATTTGGAATGAGGAATGATGAGATACTGGCTCCAGATGCTGTCTTGCATAATGGCTTGAGGAGGACAAGTGGTTCATATTTGGAATGAGGAATGATGAGATACTGGCTCCAGATGCTGTCTTGCATAATGGCTTGAGGAGGATAAGTGGTTCATATTTGGAATGAGGAATGATGAGATACTGGCTCCAGATGCTGTCTTGCATAATGGCTTGAGGAGGATAAGTGGTTCATATTTGGAATGAGGAATGATGAGATACTGGCTCCAGATGCTGTCTTGCATAATGGCTTGAGGAGGACAAGTGGTTCATATTTGGAATGAGGAATGATGAGATACTGGCTCCAGATGCTGTCTTGCATAATGGCTTGAGGAGGATAAGTGGTTCATATTTGGAATGAGGAATGATGAGATACTGGCTCCAGATGCTGTCTTGCATAATGGCTTGAGGAGGACAAGTGGTTCATATTTGGAATGAGGAATGATGAGATACTGGCTCCAGATGCTGTCTTGCATAATGGCTTGAGGAGGATAAGTGGTTCATATTTGGAATGAGGAATGATGAGATACAGGCTCCAGATGCTGTCTTGCATAATGGCTTGAGGAGGACAAGTGGTTCATATTTGGAATGAGGAATGATGAGATACTGGCTCCAGATGCTGTCTTGCATAATGGCTTGAGGAGGACAAGTGGATTGTTTGTAGTTGTACATCAGAGCGTTAACTAGGGAGAGTAATCAGTCGTATGTTAAGGACAGGACATTGGGGCTGATGGAATAGTAGTCATTACAGAATATGGACCAGTCTGTTCTCTCTAATCCCAAATCTTTTCTGTATTTAAATACCCCCAATTGTTTTAAAGCAGGTTTTAGATTCAGTAATTTAGCACAATGTCTTTGTTGACCTTAACAAAGCTCAGACTATGGAGACAGAACGACATGGAATTACCTATCTTAATTGACCTCTACACATATTCTCACATCTGCCCGGTATCACACAGAATGTGGGTTGCTAGCTTCGAGCACATCTCAATGTGCTTTTAAGTAATCCAACATTGAAGTTAAATCTATTTCTGGCACAGAGACTCTCTGCATGCGTGTGTACTCTGAATGAGAATTGGGTCCTTGACATTTGCCCATGATTTCCTCTTCCAACAAGCCTTGCTCTTCAGTGCTGGCAGCTACTAACATTGGTCCAATAGGCGCCTGTTTGAGAGTGGTTGATTAAGACCTTGGCTTCGCCAACACTGGGCAGCACACACACAATGGAGGTGCCAGGTGCTGTTTTGTGCAGCTGAAGATAAGGGTGTGAATTAGGCCTGTACTTGGTGAAGAACACAGGAGCCATGGCTGGGATAGGCTGGGATGCGGCTGGGATAGGCTGGGATGTGGCTGAGATAGGCTGGGATGTGGCTGGGATAGGCTGAGATAGGCTGGGATGTGGCTGAGATAGGCTGGGATGTGGCTGAGATGGCCTACCTGGGATGTGGCTGAGATGGCCTACCTGAGATGTGGCTGAGATGGCCTACCTGAGATGTGGTTGAGATGGCCTACCTGAGATGTGGCTGAGATGGCCTACCTGAGATGTGGCTGAGCGGGATGTGGCTGGGATAGGCTAGGATGTGGCTGAGATGGGATAGGCTGAGATGGCCTACCTGAGATGTGGCTGAGATGGCCTACCTGAGATGTGGTTGAGCGGGATGTGGCTGGGATAGGCTAGGATGTGGCTGAGATGGAATAGGCTGAGATGGCCTACCTGGGATGTGGCTGAGCGGGATGCGGCTGGGATGTGGCAGAGTGGGGTGTGGCTGGGATGTGGCTGAGCGGGATGTGGCTGGGATGTGGCAGAGTGGGATGTGGCAGAGTGGGGTGTGGCTGGGATGTGGCTGAGCGGGATGTGGCTGGGATGTGGCTGAGTGGGATGTGGCTGGGATGTGGCAGAGTGGGATGTGGCTGGGATGTGGCTGAGTGGGATGTGGCTGGGAGTGGGAGTGGGATGTGGCTGGGATGGGGCTGAGTGGGATGTGGCTGGGATGTGGCAGAGTGGGATGTGACAGAGTGGGATAGTGGCAGGGATGCCTGGTGCAGTCAGACTATGGGGGGGGGGGTAGTGGCGGGGATGCCTGGTGCAGTCAGACTATGGGGGGGTAGTGGCGGGGATGCCTGGTGCAGTCAGACTATGGGGGGGGGTAGTGGCGGGGATGCCTGGTGCAGTCAGACTATGGGGGGTAGTGGCGGGGATGCCTGGTGCAGTCAGACTATGGGGGGTAGTGGCGGGGATGCCTGGTGCAGTCAGACTATGGGGGGATAGTGGCTGGGATGCCTGGTGCAGTCAGACTATGGAGGGGGGTAGTGGCGGGGATGCCTGGTGCAGTCAGACTATGGGGGGGGGTAGTTGCTGGGATGCCTGGTGCAGTCAGACTATGGGGGGTAGTGGCTGGGATGCCTGGTGCAGTCAGACTATGGGGGGGGATAGTGGCGGGGATGCCTGGTGCAGTCAGACTATGGGGGGGGGGGGTTACTGGTGGGGTTGCCTGGTGCAGTCAGACTATGGGGGGGTACTGGTGGGGTTGCCTGGTGCAGTCAGACTATGGGGGGTAGTTGCTGGGATGCCTGGTGCAGTCAGACTATGGGGGGGTAGTGGCGGGGATGCCTGGTGCAGTCAGACTATGGGGGGTAGTGGCGGGGATGCCTGGTGCAGTCAGACTATGGGGGGGGTAGTGGCGGGGATGCCTGGTGCAGTCAGACTATGGGGGGTAGTGGCTGGGATGCCTGGTGCAGTCAGACTATGGGGGGGGTAGTGGCGGGGATGCCTGGTGCAGTCAGACTATGGGGGGGTAGTGGCGGGGATGCCTGGTGCAGTCAGACTATGGGGGGTAGTGGCTGGGATGCCTGGTGCAGTCAGACTATAGGGGGGTAGTGGCTGGGATGCCTGGTGCAGTCAGACTATGGGGGGGGATAGTGGCGGGGATGCCTGGTGCAGTCAGACTATGGGGGGGTAGTGGCTGGGATGCCTGGTGCAGTCAGACAATAGGGGGTAGTGGCGGGGATGCCTGGTGCAGTCAGACTATGGGGGGATAGTGGCGGGGATGCCTGGTGCAGTCAGACTATGGGGGTAGTGGCGGGGATGCCTGGTGCAGTCAGACTATGGGGGTAGTGGCTGGGATGCCTGGTGCAGTCAGACTATAGGGGGGTAGTGGCTGGGATGCCTGGTGCAGTCAGACTATGGGGGTAGTGGCGGGGATGCCTGGTGCAGTCAGACTATGGGGGGGTAGTGGCTGGGATGCCTGGTGCAGTCAGACTATAGGGGGGGTAGTGGATGGGATGCCTGGTGCAGTCAGACTATGGGGGGTGGTGGCGGGGATGCCTGGTGCAGTCAGACTATGGGGGGGGTAGTGGCGAGGATGCCTGGTGCAGTCAGACTATGGGGGGGTAAGTGGCAGGATGCCTGGTGCAGTCAGACTATGGGGGAGAAGTAGCTGTACGAGTGGTGTATCATGTCGCATACCCTGACCCCTGTACTGATGATGCTACTCTCTCTCTCTCTCTCTCTCTCTCTCTCTCTCTCTCTCTCTCTCTCTCTCTCTCTCTCTCTCTCTCTCTCTCTCTCTGCGGGGTTAAAGGTGTGTCAAGAAAGACCCCTGCTGTAGTGTGGATGAGAGAGAGGAGTACCGTAGTAATCGAACTGTTTTACATTCCAATCACCGAGATCCTAAGGCAGCCATTGTGGATTATAATGAATTGCCTTCCTGCTACCTTCCTGTGCAGATAAAACTATATTGTAAAGACACAGCTACCTTCCTGTGCAGATAAAACTATATTGTAAAGACACAGCTACCTTCCTGTGCACATAAACTGTCTTGAAAAGACACAGCTACCTTCCTGTGCACATAAACTGTCTTGTAAAGACACAGCTGCCTTCCTGTGCACATAAACTGTCTTGAAAAGACACAGCTACCTTCATGTGCAGATAAAACTGTCTTGTAAAGACACAGCTACCTTCCTGTGCAGATAAAACTATATTGTAAAGACACAGCTACCTTCCTGTGCAGATAGAACTATATTGTAAAGACACAGCTGCCTTCCTGTGCAGATAAAACTGTCTTGTAAAGACACAGCTGCCTTCCTGTGCAGATACAACTATATTGTAAAGACACAGCTACCTTCCTGTGCAGATAAAACTGTCTTGTAAAGACACAGCTGCCTTCCTCTGCAGATAAAACTGTCTTGTAAAGACACAGCTACCTTCCTGTGCACATAAAACTATATTGTAAGGACACAGCTACCTTCCTGTGCAGATAAAACTATATTGTGAAGACACAGCTACCTTCCTGTGCACATAAACTGTCTTGTAAGACACAGCTGCCTTCCTGTGCAGATAAAACTGTCTTGTAAGACACAGCTACCTTCCTGTGCAGATAAAACTATATTGTAAAGACACAGCTACCTTCCTGTGCAGATAAAACTGTCTTGTAAGACACAGCTACCTTCATTGTTAAGATAAGATAACCATTTGCTCCCAGCTATTTCGTCAATAGGGGTTATGTTAGATACAAGGCCATCACTTGGGAACATACACTGAGTGCACAAAACATTAGGAACAGCCTCCTAATATTGAGTTGAGCACTCCCTTTTGCCCTCAGAATAGTCTCAATTCATCGGGGCATGGATTCTACAGGTGTCGAAAGTGTTCAACAGGGACACTGGCCCATGTTGACTCCAATGCTTCCCACAGTTGTGGTCAGTTGGCTGGATGTCATGTCATTTGGGTGGTGGACAATTCATGACACATGGGAAACTGTTAAGTGTGAAAAACCCAGCAGCGTTGCAGTTATTGACACAAACTGGTAGCTGGCAAACCATACCCTGTTCAAAGGCACTTCAATCCTTGGTCTTGCCCATTCACCCTTTGAAAGGCACACATACACATTATTTATTATTATTGTCTCAAGGCTTAAAAACCCTTCTTTAACCTGTCTCCTCCCCTTCATCTACACTGATTGAAGTGGATTTAACAGGTGACATCAATAAGGGATCATAGCTTTCACCTGGATTCACCTGATTAGTCTATGTCATACACTCAGTGTATGTGCTGAATGGACAGACAGCACAGCATTGTGGTCTTAGAGGAGAGGCAGCAAGGCAAAGGCACATCTGAAATGGAAAGGCCATAAAATACCAGTTATGGAATTTTCTCTGGGAATCTAGCGCGTAGCAGGGTTTTAGTTGCCGTTTTAATGGGGGGGAATAGAGATCAGCCCTGAGCTGTTTTTATCCCTTCTGTCCATCTACTTCGCCAGTATGCTGGCAACAGGGGCCTTGAAAATGAGGGCTGCATCCCAACTTGCCTGCAATCAAAAACGGGAAAGAGAAGTGAGACAAAAAACAAGTGTCAGGCTAATAGATAGTCAGTAGTATACAGTCTCTGTCTCCTATCTGCTGCTCCCAGTCAAGGCCCCAATCACACAGCCCTCTGTTCCCCCCGGGGAGAGAAGAGGAGAGAGGGGGAAAACAGAGTCTGCATCCCAAATGGCACCCTATTCCCTATAAGGTGCACTACTTTTGACCAGGTCCCATAGGTCAAAGGTAGTGCACTGTATATGGAGTAGGGTGCCATTTGGGATGCACACAGAGACGTCAACAGTCTGACAGAACACACTGCTGCTACACGGCTCTGCCCCAACACCCACAATATAGGATCATAGTCACTATAGAGCCACGGCTGACCGCTTTAACAGCTTGAACTCTGACTAAAATACAAGTCTCTTAGTTAACTCCCACCATGGAAGTTAGCAAATCAAAATCAAATCAAATCAAATTTATTTATATAGCCCTTCGTACATCAGCTGATATCTCAAAGTGCTGTACAGAAACCCAGCCTAAAACCCCAAACCTCAAACAATGCAGGTGTAAAAGCACGGTGGCTAGGAAAAACTCCCTAGAAAGGCCAAAACCTAGGAAGAAACCTAGAGAGGAACCGGGCTATGTGGGGTGGCCAGTCCTCTTCTGGCTGTGCCAGGTAGAGATTATAACAGAACATGACCAAGATGTTCAAATGTTCATAAATGACCAGCATGGTCAAATAATAATAAGGCAGAACAGTTGAAACTGGAGCAGCAGCACAGTCAGGTGGACTGGGGACAGCAAGGAGCCATCATGTCAGGTAGTCCTGGGGCACGGCCCTAGGGCTCAGGTCCTCCGAGAGAGAGAAAGAAAGAGAGAATTAGAGAGAGCATATGTGGGGTGGCCAGTCCTCTTCTGGCTGTGCCGGGTGGAGATTATAACAGAACGTGGCCAAGATGTTCAAATGTTCATAAATGACCAGCATGGTTGAATAATAGTAAGGCAGAACAGTTGAAACTGGAGCAGGAGCATGGCCAGGTGGACTGGGGACAGCAAGGAGTCCTCATGTCAGGTAGTCCTGGAACATGGTCCTAGGGCCCAGGCCAGTTGAAACTGGAGCAGCAGCATGGCCAGGTGGACTGGGGACAGCAAGGAGTCATCATGTCAGGTAGTCCTGGGGCATGGTCCTAGGGCTCAGGTCCTCCGAGAGAGAGAAAGAAAGAGAGAAGGAGAGAATTAGAGAACGCACACTTAGATTCACACAGGACACCGAATAGGACAGGAGAAGTACTCCAGATAAACAAACTGACCCTAGCCCCCCGACACATAAACTACTGCAGCATAAATACTGGAGGCTGAGACAGGAGGGGTCAGGAGACACTGTGGCCCCATCCGAGGACACCCCGGACAGGGCCAAACAGGAAGGATATAACCCCACCCACTTTGCCAAAGCACAGCCCCCACACCACTAGAGGGAAATCTTCAACCACCAACTTACCATCCTGAGACAAGGCCGAGTATAGCCCACAAAGATCTCCGACACGGTACAACCCAAGGGGGGAACCCAGACAGGCCGACCACAACAGTGAATCAACCCACCCAGGTGACGCACCCCCCAGAGACGGCACGAGAGAGCCCCAGCAAGCCAGTGACTCAGCCCCCGTAACAGGGTTAGAGGCAGAGAATCCCAGTGGAAAGAGGGGAACCGGCCAGGCAGAGACAGCAAGGGCGGTTCGTTGCTCCAGAGCCTTTCCGTTCACCTTCCCACTCCTGGGCCAGACTACACTCAATCATATGACCCACTGAAGAGATGAGTCTTCAGTAAAGACTTAAAGGTTGAGACCGAGTTTGCGTCTCTGACATGGGTAGGCAGACCGTTCCAAGTCTCTTAGTTAACTCCCACCATGGAAGTTAGCAAGTCTCTTAGTTAACTCCCACAATGGAAGTTAGCAAGTCTCTTAGTTAACTCCCACCATGGAAGTTAGCAAGTCTCTTAGTTAACTCCCACCATGGAAGTTAGCAAGTCTCTTAGTTAACTCCCACCATGGAAGTTAGCAAGTCTCTTAGTTAACTCCCTCCATGGAAGTTAGCAAGTCTCTTAGTTAACTCCCACCATGGAAGTTAGCAAGTCTCTTAGTTAACTCCCACCATGGAAGTTAGCAAGTCTCTTAGTTAACTCCCACCATGGAAGTTAGCCACAACCAGAGATCCTTCTCTTTAGAAACCGGGCTAATATGTCCTGAGCTGTGATTCACAGGCCTGACATTACAGCGCAGTTTGTAGCTTCATCTAGAGGGCAAATACGGTAGATGTCATCCTCTGTACGTACGCAGAAACAATAAACAGAACATGTGGACGGAATGGACTTGTTATATTGCTGAGCCGAGTGGGGGTTACATAAGATTTATGAAGTGTCAGCGCCGTAACGATTCTATATAGCTGGGGGATTGATAGCAGTTTGGTGCTCAAGCACTTATGGCTGAGATGTTAGTTCAGCAGATTTGTCCCTGTCTTCACTAGCACAGCCTTGTCAATTATTTAAAAGAGCAAAACAACAGCCCAGAGAAAGACAGCAGCAATTGGTGTTGGAGCATCGTCTCATTTACACATCTAGATTCCCAGGGGAGCGCTCATATGTTAAGACCTTAATATGAGCCTTTGTTTCATCCATAAGTGTCTGTGTTGTGGTTCATACCACCCTGTGTGTTGTGCTGATTCATACCACCCTGTGTAGTGTGGTTCATACCACCCTGTGTAGTGTGGTTCATACCACCCTGTTTGTTGTGCTGATTCATACCACCCTGTGTAGTGTAGTTCATACCACCCTGTGTGTTGTGCTGATTCATACCACCCTGTGTAGTGTGGTTCATACCACCCTGTGTAGTGTGGTTCATACCACCCTGTTTGTTGTGCTGATACCACCCTGTGTGTTGTGCTGATTCATACCACCCTGTGTGTTGTGCTAGTTCATACCACCCTGTGTGTTGTGCTAGTTTATACCACCATGTGTGTTGTGCTAGTTCATACCACCATGTGTGGTGTGCTAGTTCATACCACCCTGTGTGTTGTGCTAGTTCATACCACCATGTGTGTTGTGCTAGTTCATACCGCACTGTGTGTTGTGTTAGTTCATACCACCATGTGTGGTGTGCTAGTTCATACCACCCTGTGTGTTGTACTAGTTCATACCACCCTGTTTGTTGTGCTAGTTCATACCACCATGTGTGTTGTGCTAGTTCATACCACACTGTGTGTTGTGTTAGTTCATACCACCCTGTGTAGTGTGGTTCATACCACCCTGTGTAGTGTGGTTCATACAACCCTGTGTGTTGTGCTGATTCATACCACCCTGTGTGTTGTGCTGATTCATACCACCCTGTGTAGTGTGGTTCATACCACCCTGTGTAGTGTGGTTCATACCACCCTGTTTGTTGTGCTGATACCACCCTGTGTGTTGTGCTGATTCATACCACCCTGTGTGTTGTGCTAGTTCATACCACCATGTGTGTTGTGCTAGTTCATACCACCATGTGTGGTGTGCTAGTTCATACCACCCTGTGTGTTGTGCTAGTTCATACCACCATGTGTGTTGTGCTAGTTCATACCACACTGTGTGTTGTGTTAGTTCATACCACCCTGTGTGTTGTGTTAGTTCATACCACCATGTGTGGTGTGCTAGTTCATACCACCCTGTGTGTTGTAGTAGTTCATACCACCTGTGTGTTGTGCTAGTTCATACCACCCTGTGTGTTGTGCTAGTTCATACCACCCTGTGTGTTGTGTTAGTTCATACCACCATGTGTGGTGTGCTAGTTCATACCACCCTGTGTGTTGTACTAGTTCATACCACCCTGTGTGTTGTGCTAGTTCATACCACCATGTGTGTTGTGCTAGTTCATACCACACTGTGTGTTGTGTTAGTTCATACCACCCTGTGTGTTGTGTTAGTTCATACCACCATGTGTGGTGTGCTAGTTCATACCACCCTGTGTGTTGTACTAGTTCATACCACCATGTGTGTTGTGCTGATTCATACTACCCTGTGTGTTGTGCTGATTCATACCACCCTATGTAGTGTGGTTCATACCACCCTGTGTAGTGTGGTTCATACAACCCTGTGTGTTGTGCTGATTCATACCACCCTGTGTGTTGTGCTGATTCATACCACCCTGTGTAGTGTGGTTCATACCACCCTGTGTAGTGTGGTTCATACCACCCTGTTTGTTGTGCTGATTCATACCACCCTGTGTGTTGTGCTAGTTCATACCACCATGTGTGTTGTGCTAGTTCATACCACCATGTGTGGTGTGCTAGTTCATACCACCCTGTGTGTTGTACTAGTTCATACCACCCTGTGTGTTGTGCTAGTTCATACCACCATGTGTGTTGTGCTAGTTCATACCACACTGTGTGTTGTGTTAGTTCATACCACCCTGTGTGTTGTGTTAGTTCATACCACCATGTGTGGTGTGCTAGTTCATACCACCCTGTGTGTTGTACTAGTTCATACCACCATGTGTGTTGTGCTAGTTCATACCACCCTGTGTGTTGTGCTGATTCATACCACCCTGTGTAGTGTGGTTCATACCACCTGTGTAGTGTGGTTCATACCACCCTGTTTGTTGTGATGATACCACCCTGTGTGTTGTGCTGATTCATACCACCCTGTGTGTTGTGCTAGTTCATACCACCCTGTGTAGTGTGGTTCATACCACCTGTGTAGTGTGGTTCATACCACCCTGTTTGTTGTGCTGATACCACCCTGTGTGTTGTGCTGATTCATACCACCCTGTGTGTTGTACTAGTTCATACCACCCTGTGTGTTGTGCTAGTTCATACCACCCTGTGTGTTGTACTATTTCATACCACACTGTGTGTTGTGCTAGTTCATACCACCATGTGTGTTGTGCTAGTTCATACCACCCTGTGTGTTGTGCTAGTTCATACCACCATGTGTGTTGTGCTAGTTCATACCACCCTGTGTGTTGTGCTAGTTCATACCACCCTGTGTGTTGTGCTAGTTCATACCACCCTGTGTGTTGTGCTAGTTCATACCACCCTGGGTGTTGTGCTAGTTCATACCACCCTGTGTGTTGTGCTAGTTCATACCACCCTGTGTAGTGTGGTTCATACCACACTGTGTGTTGTGTTAGTTCATACCACACTGTGTGTTGTGCTGATTCATACCACCCTGTGTGTTGTGTTAGTTCATACCACCCTGTGTAGTGTGGTTCATACCACCCTGTGTGTTGTGCTGATTCATACCACCCTGTGTAGTGTGGTTCATACCACCCTGTGTAGTGTAGTTCATACCACCCTGTGTAGTGTGGTTCATACCACCCTGTGCAGTGTGGTTCATACCACCCTGTTTGTTGTGCTGATACCACCCTGTGTGTTGTGCTGATTCATACCACCCTGTGTGTTGTGCTAGTTCATACCACCATGTGTGGTGTGCTAGTTCATACCACCCTGTGTGTTGTGCTGATTCATACCACCCTGTGTAGTGTGGTTCATACCACCCTGTTTGTCGTGCTGATACCACCCTGTGTGTTGTGCTGATTCATACCACCCTGTGTGTTGTGCTAGTTCATACCACCCTGTGTGTTGTACTAGTTCATACCACCATGTGTGTTGTGTTAGTTCATACCACCCTGTGTGTTGTGCTAGTTCATACCACCCTGTGTGTTGTGCTAGTTCATACCACCATGTGTGTTGTGTTAGTTCATACCACCCTGTGTGTTGTACTAGTTCATACCACCATGTGTGGTGTGCTAGTTCATACCACCCTGTGTGTTGTACTAGTTCATACCACCCTGTGTGTTGTGCTAGTTCATACCACCATGTGTGTTGTGCTAGTTCATACCACACTGTGTGTTGTGTTAGTTCATACCACCCTGTGTGTTGTGCTGATTCATACTACCCTGTGTGTTGTGCTGATTCATACCACCCTGTGTAGTGTGGTTCATACCACCCTGTGTAGTGTGGTTCATACAACCCTGTGTGTTGTGCTGATTCATACCACCCTGTGTGTTGTGCTGATTCATACCACCCTGTGTAGTGTGGTTCATACCACCCTGTGTAGTGTGGTTCATACCACCCTGTTTGTTGTGCTGATTCATACCACCCTGTGTGTTGTGCTAGTTCATACCACCATGTGTGTTGTGCTAGTTCATACCACCATGTGTGGTGTGCTAGTTCATACCACCCTGTGTGTTGTGCTAGTTCATACCACCATGTGTGTTGTGCTAGTTCATACCACACTGTGTGTTGTGTTAGTTCATACCACCCTGTGTGTTGTGTTAGTTCATACCACCATGTGTGGTGTGCTAGTTCATACCACCCTGTGTGTTGTACTAGTTCATACCACCATGTGTGTTGTGCTAGTTCATACCACCCTGTGTGTTGTGCTGATTCATACCACCCTGTGTAGTGTGGTTCATACCACCTGTGTAGTGTGGTTCATACCACCCTGTTTGTTGTGCTGATACCACCCTGTGTGTTGTGCTGATTCATACCACCCTGTGTGTTGTGCTAGTTCATACCACCATGTGTAGTGTGGTTCATACCACCTGTGTAGTGTGGTTCATACCACCCTGTTTGTTGTGCTGATACCACCCTGTGTGTTGTGCTGATTCATACCACCCTGTGTGTTGTACTAGTTCATACCACCCTGTGTGTTGTGCTAGTTCATACCACCCCGTGTGTTGTGCTAGTTCATACCACCATGTGTGTTGTGCTAGTTCATACCACCCTGTGTGTTGTGCTAGTTCATACCACCCTGTGTGTTGTGCTAGTTCATACCACCCTGGGTGTTGTGCTAGTTCATACCACCCTGTGTGTTGTGCTAGTTCATACCACCCTGTGTAGTGTGGTTCATACCACACTGTGTGTTGTGTTAGTTCATACCACACTGTGTGTTGTGCTGATTCATACCACCCTGTGTGTTGTGTTAGTTCATACCACCCTGTGTAGTGTGGTTCATACCACCCTGTGTGTTGTGCTGATTCATACCACCCTGTGTAGTGTGGTTCATACCACCCTGTGTAGTGTAGTTCATACCACCATGTGTAGTGTGGTTCATACCAGCCTGTGCAGTGTGGTTCATACCACCCTGTTTGTTGTGCTGATACCACCCTGTGTGTTGTGCTGATTCATACCACCCTGTGTGTTGTGCTAGTTCATACCACCATGTGTGGTGTGCTAGTTCATACCACCATGTGTGTTGTGTTAGTTCATACCACCCTGTGTGTTGTGCTAGTTCATACCACCATGTATGTTGTGTTAGTTCATACCACCATGTGTGTTGTGCTAGTTCATACCACCCTGTGTGTTGTGCTAGTTCATACCACACTGCGTGTTGTGTTAGTTCATACCACCATGTGTGGTGTGCTAGTTCATACCACACTGTGTGTTGTGTTAGTTCATACCACCATGTGTGTTGTGCTAGTTCATACCACCCTGTGTGTTGTGCTAGTTCATACCACCCTGTGTGTTGTGCTAGTTCATACCACCCTGTGTGTTGTGCTGATTCATACCACCCTGTGTAGTGTGGTTCATACCACCCTGTTTGTTGTGCTGATACCACCCTGTGTGTTGTGCTGATTCATACCACCCTGTGTGTTGTACTAGTTCATACCACCCTGTGTATTGTGCTAGTTCATACCACCCCGTGTGTTGTACTATTTCATACCACACTGTGTGTTGTGCTAGTTCATACCACCATGTGTGTTGTGCTAGTTCATACCACCCTGTGTGTTGTGCTAGTTCATACCACCATGTGTGTTGTGCTAGTTCATACCACCCTGTGTGTTGTGCTAGTTCATACCACCCTGTGTGTTGTGCTAGTTCATACCACCCTGTGTGTTGTGCTAGTTCATACCACCCTGGGTGTTGTGCTAGTTCATACCACCCTGTGTAGTGTGGTTCATACCACACTGTGTGTTGTGTTAGTTCATACCACACTGTGTGTTGTGCTGATTCATACCACCCTGTGTGTTGTGTTAGTTCATACCACCCTGTGTAGTGTGGTTCATACCACCCTGTGTGTTGTGCTGATTCATACCACCCTGTGTAGTGTGGTTCATACCACCCTGTGTAGTGTAGTTCATACCACCCTGTGTAGTGTGGTTCATACCACCCTGTGCAGTGTGGTTCATACCACCCTGTTTGTTGTGCTGATACCACCCTGTGTGTTGTGCTGATTCATACCACCCTGTGTGTTGTGCTAGTTCATACCACCATGTGTGGTGTGCTAGTTCATACCACCCTGTGTGTTGTGCTGATTCATACCACCCTGTGTAGTGTGGTTCATACCACCCTGTTTGTCGTGCTGATACCACCCTGTGTGTTGTGCTGATTCATACCACCCTGTGTGTTGTGCTAGTTCATACCACCCTGTGTGTTGTACTAGTTCATACCACCATGTGTGTTGTGTTAGTTCATACCACCCTGTGTGTTGTGCTAGTTCATACCACCCTGTGTGTTGTGCTAGTTCATACCACCATGTGTGTTGTGTTAGTTCATACCACCCTGTGTGTTGTACTAGTTCATACCACCATGTGTGGTGTGCTAGTTCATACCACCCTGTGTGTTGTACTAGTTCATACCACCCTGTGTGTTGTGCTAGTTCATACCACCATGTGTGTTGTGCTAGTTCATACCACACTGTGTGTTGTGTTAGTTCATACCACCCTGTGTAGTGTGGTTCATACCACCCTGTGTAGTGTGGTTCATACAACCCTGTGTGTTGTGCTGATTCATACCACCCTGTGTGTTGTGCTGATTCATACCACCCTGTGTAGTGTGGTTCATACCACCCTGTGTAGTGTGGTTCATACCACCCTGTTTGTTGTGCTGATTCATACCACCCTGTGTGTTGTGCTAGTTCATACCACCATGTGTGTTGTGCTAGTTCATACCACCATGTGTGGTGTGCTAGTTCATACCACCCTGTGTGTTGTGCTAGTTCATACCACCATGTGTGTTGTGCTAGTTCATACCACCCTGTGTGTTGTGCTAGTTCATACCACCCTGTGTGTTGTGCTAGTTCATACCACCCTGTGTGTTGTGCTAGTTCATACCACCCTGGGTGTTGTGCTAGTTCATACCACCCTGTGTGTTGTGCTAGTTCATACCACCCTGTGTAGTGTGGTTCATACCACACTGTGTGTTGTGTTAGTTCATACCACACTGTGTGTTGTGCTGATTCATACCACCCTGTGTGTTGTGTTAGTTCATACCACCCTGTGTAGTGTGGTTCATACCACCCTGTGTGTTGTGCTGATTCATACCACCCTGTGTAGTGTGGTTCATACCACCCTGTGTAGTGTAGTTCATACCACCCTGTGTAGTGTGGTTCATACCACCCTGTGCAGTGTGGTTCATACCACCCTGTTTGTTGTGCTGATACCACCCTGTGTGTTGTGCTGATTCATACCACCCTGTGTGTTGTGCTAGTTCATACCACCATGTGTGGTGTGCTAGTTCATACCACCCTGTGTGTTGTGCTGATTCATACCACCCTGTGTAGTGTGGTTCATACCACCCTGTTTGTCGTGCTGATACCACCCTGTGTGTTGTGCTGATTCATACCACCCTGTGTGTTGTGCTAGTTCATACCACCCTGTGTGTTGTACTAGTTCATACCACCATGTGTGTTGTGTTAGTTCATACCACCCTGTGTGTTGTGCTAGTTCATACCACCCTGTGTGTTGTGCTAGTTCATACCACCATGTGTGTTGTGTTAGTTCATACCACCCTGTGTGTTGTACTAGTTCATACCACCATGTGTGGTGTGCTAGTTCATACCACCCTGTGTGTTGTACTAGTTCATACCACCCTGTGTGTTGTGCTAGTTCATACCACCATGTGTGTTGTGCTAGTTCATACCACACTGTGTGTTGTGTTAGTTCATACCACCCTGTGTGTTGTGCTGATTCATACTACCCTGTGTGTTGTGCTGATTCATACCACCCTGTGTAGTGTGGTTCATACCACCCTGTGTAGTGTGGTTCATACAACCCTGTGTGTTGTGCTGATTCATACCACCCTGTGTGTTGTGCTGATTCATACCACCCTGTGTAGTGTGGTTCATACCACCCTGTGTAGTGTGGTTCATACCACCCTGTTTGTTGTGCTGATTCATACCACCCTGTGTGTTGTGCTAGTTCATACCACCATGTGTGTTGTGCTAGTTCATACCACCATGTGTGGTGTGCTAGTTCATACCACCCTGTGTGTTGTGCTAGTTCATACCACCATGTGTGTTGTGCTAGTTCATACCACACTGTGTGTTGTGTTAGTTCATACCACCCTGTGTGTTGTGTTAGTTCATACCACCATGTGTGGTGTGCTAGTTCATACCACCCTGTGTGTTGTACTAGTTCATACCACCATGTGTGTTGTGCTAGTTCATACCACCCTGTGTGTTGTGCTGATTCATACCACCCTGTGTAGTGTGGTTCATACCACCTGTGTAGTGTGGTTCATACCACCCTGTGTGTTGTGTTAGTTCATACCACCATGTGTGTTGTGCTAGTTCATACCACCCTGGGTGTTGTGCTAGTTCATACCACCCTGTGTAGTGTGGTTCATACCACCCTGTGTAGTGTAGTTCATACCACCCTGTGTAGTGTGGTTCATACCACCCTGTGCAGTGTGGTTCATACCACCCTGTTTGTTGTGCTGATACCACCCTGTGTGTTGTGCTGATTCATACCACCCTGTGTGTTGTGCTAGTTCATACCACCATGTGTGGTGTGCTAGTTCATACCACCCTGTGTGTTGTGCTGATTCATACCACCCTGTGTAGTGTGGTTCATACCACCCTGTTTGTCGTGCTGATACCACCCTGTGTGTTGTGCTGATTCATACCACCCTGTGTGTTGTGCTAGTTCATACCACCCTGTGTGTTGTACTAGTTCATACCACCATGTGTGTTGTGTTAGTTCATACCACCCTGTGTGTTGTGCTAGTTCATACCACCCTGTGTGTTGTGCTAGTTCATACCACCATGTGTGTTGTGTTAGTTCATACCACCCTGTGTGTTGTACTAGTTCATACCACCATGTGTGGTGTGCTAGTTCATACCACCCTGTGTGTTGTACTAGTTCATACCACCCTGTGTGTTGTGCTAGTTCATACCACCATGTGTGTTGTGCTAGTTCATACCACACTGTGTGTTGTGTTAGTTCATACCACCCTGTGTAGTGTGGTTCATACCACCCTGTGTAGTGTGGTTCATACAACCCTGTGTGTTGTGCTGATTCATACCACCCTGTGTGTTGTGCTGATTCATACCACCCTGTGTAGTGTGGTTCATACCACCCTGTGTAGTGTGGTTCATACCACCCTGTTTGTTGTGCTGATTCATACCACCCTGTGTGTTGTGCTAGTTCATACCACCATGTGTGTTGTGCTGTTCATACCACCATGTGTTGTGCTAGTTCATACCACCCTGTGTGTTGTGCTAGTTCATACCACCATGTGTGTTGTGCTAGTTCATACCACCCTGTGTGTTGTGCTAGTTCATACCACCCTGTGTGTTGTGCTAGTTCATACCACCCTGTGTGTTGTGCTAGTTCATACCACCCTGGGTGTTGTGCTAGTTCATACCACCCTGTGTGTTGTGCTAGTTCATACCACCCTGTGTAGTGTGGTTCATACCACACTGTGTGTTGTGTTAGTTCATACCACACTGTGTGTTGTGCTGATTCATACCACCCTGTGTGTTGTGTTAGTTCATACCACCCTGTGTAGTGTGGTTCATACCACCCTGTGTGTTGTGCTGATTCATACCACCCTGTGTAGTGTGGTTCATACCACCCTGTGTAGTGTAGTTCATACCACCTGTGTAGTGTGGTTCATACCACCCTGTGCAGTGTGGTTCATACCACCCTGTTTGTTGTGCTGATACCACCCTGTGTGTTGTGCTGATTCATACCACCCTGTGTGTTGTGCTAGTTCATACCACCATGTGTGGTGTGCTAGTTCATACCACCCTGTGTGTTGTGCTGATTCATACCACCCTGTGTAGTGTGGTTCATACCACCCTGTTTGTCGTGCTGATACCACCCTGTGTGTTGTGCTGATTCATACCACCCTGTGTGTTGTGCTAGTTCATACCACCCTGTGTGTTGTACTAGTTCATACCACCATGTGTGTTGTGTTAGTTCATACCACCCTGTGTGTTGTGCTAGTTCATACCACCCTGTGTGTTGTGCTAGTTCATACCACCATGTGTGTTGTGTTAGTTCATACCACCCTGTGTGTTGTACTAGTTCATACCACCATGTGTGGTGTGCTAGTTCATACCACCCTGTGTGTTGTACTAGTTCATACCACCCTGTGTGTTGTGCTAGTTCATACCACCATGTGTGTTGTGCTAGTTCATACCACACTGTGTGTTGTGTTAGTTCATACCACCCTGTGTGTTGTGCTGATTCATACTACCCTGTGTGTTGTGCTGATTCATACCACCCTGTGTAGTGTGGTTCATACCACCCTGTGTAGTGTGGTTCATACAACCCTGTGTGTTGTGCTGATTCATACCACCCTGTGTGTTGTGCTGATTCATACCACCCTGTGTAGTGTGGTTCATACCACCCTGTGTAGTGTGGTTCATACCACCCTGTTTGTTGTGCTGATTCATACCACCCTGTGTGTTGTGCTAGTTCATACCACCATGTGTGTTGTGCTAGTTCATACCACCATGTGTGGTGTGCTAGTTCATACCACCCTGTGTGTTGTGCTAGTTCATACCACCATGTGTGTTGTGCTAGTTCATACCACACTGTGTGTTGTGTTAGTTCATACCACCCTGTGTGTTGTGTTAGTTCATACCACCATGTGTGGTGTGCTAGTTCATACCACCCTGTGTGTTGTACTAGTTCATACCACCATGTGTGTTGTGCTAGTTCATACCACCTGTGTGTTGTGCTGATTCATACCACCCTGTGTAGTGTGGTTCATACCACCTGTGTAGTGTGGTTCATACCACCCTGTGTGTTGTGTTAGTTCATACCTGTGTGTTGTGCTAGTTCATACCACCCTGGGTGTTGTGCTAGTTCATACCACCCTGTGTAGTGTGGTTCATACCACCCTGTGTAGTTGTAGTTCATACCACCCTGTGTAGTGTGGTTCATACCACCCTGTGCAGTGTGGTTCATACCACCCTGTTTGTTGTGCTGATACCACCCTGTGTGTTGTGCTGATTCATACCACCCTGTGTGTTGTGTTCATACCACCATGTGTGGTGTGCTAGTTCATACCACCCTGTGTGTTGTGCTGATTCATACCACCCTGTGTAGTGTGGTTCATACCACCCTGTTTGTCGTGCTGATACCACCCTGTGTGTTGTGCTGATTCATACCACCCTGTGTGTTGTGCTAGTTCATACCACCCTGTGTGTTGTACTAGTTCATACCACCATGTGTGTTGTGTTAGTTCATACCACCCTGTGTGTTGTGCTAGTTCATACCACCCTGTGTGTTGTGCTAGTTCATACCACCATGTGTGTTGTGTTAGTTCATACCCCTGTGTGTTGTACTAGTTCATACCACCATGTGTGGTGTGCTAGTTCATACCACCCTGTGTGTTGTACTAGTTCATACCACCCTGTGTGTTGTGCTAGTTCATACCACCATGTGTGTTGTGCTAGTTCATACCACACTGTGTGTTGTGTTAGTTCATACCACCCTGTGTAGTGTGGTTCATACCACCCTGTGTAGTGTGGTTCATACAACCCTGTGTGTTGTGCTGATTCATACCACCCTGTGTGTTGTGCTGATTCATACCACCCTGTGTGTTGTGCTAGTTCATACCACCATGTGTGTTGTGCTAGTTCATACCACCATGTGTGGTGTGCTAGTTCATACCACCCTGTGTGTTGTGCTAGTTCATACCACCATGTGTGTTGTGCTAGTTCATACCACCCTGTGTGTTGTGCTAGTTCATACCACCCTGTGTGTTGTGCTAGTTCATACCACCCTGTGTGTTGTGCTAGTTCATACCACCCTGGGTGTTGTGCTAGTTCATACCACCCTGTGTGTTGTGCTAGTTCATACCACCCTGTGTAGTGTGGTTCATACCACACTGTGTGTTGTGTTAGTTCATACCACACTGTGTGTTGTGCTGATTCATACCACCCTGTGTGTTGTGTTAGTTCATACCACCCTGTGTAGTGTGGTTCATACCACCCTGTGTGTTGTGCTGATTCATACCACCCTGTGTAGTGTGGTTCATACCACCCTGTGTAGTGTAGTTCATACCACCCTGTGTAGTGTGGTTCATACCACCCTGTGCAGTGTGGTTCATACCACCCTGTTTGTTGTGCTGATACCACCCTGTGTGTTGTGCTGATTCATACCACCCTGTGTGTTGTGCTAGTTCATACCACCATGTGTGGTGTGCTAGTTCATACCACCCTGTGTGTTGTGCTGATTCATACCACCCTGTGTAGTGTGGTTCATACCACCCTGTTTGTCGTGCTGATACCACCCTGTGTGTTGTGCTGATTCATACCACCCTGTGTGTTGTGCTAGTTCATACCACCCTGTGTGTTGTACTAGTTCATACCACCATGTGTGTTGTGTTAGTTCATACCACCCTGTGTGTTGTGCTAGTTCATACCACCCTGTGTGTTGTGCTAGTTCATACCACCATGTGTGTTGTGTTAGTTCATACCACCCTGTGTGTTGTACTAGTTCATACCACCATGTGTGGTGTGCTAGTTCATACCACCCTGTGTGTTGTACTAGTTCATACCACCCTGTGTGTTGTGCTAGTTCATACCACCATGTGTGTTGTGCTAGTTCATACCACACTGTGTGTTGTGTTAGTTCATACCACCCTGTGTGTTGTGCTGATTCATACTACCCTGTGTGTTGTGCTGATTCATACCACCCTGTGTAGTGTGGTTCATACCACCCTGTGTAGTGTGGTTCATACAACCCTGTGTGTTGTGCTGATTCATACCACCCTGTGTGTTGTGCTGATTCATACCACCCTGTGTAGTGTGGTTCATACCACCCTGTGTAGTGTGGTTCATACCACCCTGTTTGTTGTGCTGATTCATACCACCCTGTGTGTTGTGCTAGTTCATACCACCATGTGTGTTGTGCTAGTTCATACCACCATGTGTGGTGTGCTAGTTCATACCACCCTGTGTGTTGTGCTAGTTCATACCACCATGTGTGTTGTGCTAGTTCATACCACACTGTGTGTTGTGTTAGTTCATACCACCCTGTGTGTTGTGTTAGTTCATACCACCATGTGTGGTGTGCTAGTTCATACCACCCTGTGTGTTGTACTAGTTCATACCACCATGTGTGTTGTGCTAGTTCATACCACCCTGTGTGTTGTGCTGATTCATACCACCCTGTGTAGTGTGGTTCATACCACCTGTGTAGTGTGGTTCATACCACCCTGTGTGTTGTGTTAGTTCATACCACCATGTGTGTTGTGCTAGTTCATACCACCCTGGGTGTTGTGCTAGTTCATACCACCCTGTGTAGTGTGGTTCATACCACCCTGTGTAGTGTAGTTCATACCACCCTGTGTAGTGTGGTTCATACCACCCTGTGCAGTGTGGTTCATACCACCCTGTTTGTTGTGCTGATACCACCCTGTGTGTTGTGCTGATTCATACCACCCTGTGTGTTGTGCTAGTTCATACCACCATGTGTGGTGTGCTAGTTCATACCACCCTGTGTGTTGTGCTGATTCATACCACCCTGTGTAGTGTGGTTCATACCACCCTGTTTGTCGTGCTGATACCACCCTGTGTGTTGTGCTGATTCATACCACCCTGTGTGTTGTGCTAGTTCATACCACCCTGTGTGTTGTACTAGTTCATACCACCATGTGTGTTGTGTTAGTTCATACCACCCTGTGTGTTGTGCTAGTTCATACCACCCTGTGTGTTGTGCTAGTTCATACCACCATGTGTGTTGTGTTAGTTCATACCACCCTGTGTGTTGTACTAGTTCATACCACCATGTGTGGTGTGCTAGTTCATACCACCCTGTGTGTTGTACTAGTTCATACCACCCTGTGTGTTGTGCTAGTTCATACCACCATGTGTGTTGTGCTAGTTCATACCACACTGTGTGTTGTGTTAGTTCATACCACCCTGTGTAGTGTGGTTCATACCACCCTGTGTAGTGTGGTTCATACAACCCTGTGTGTTGTGCTGATTCATACCACCCTGTGTGTTGTGCTGATTCATACCACCCTGTGTAGTGTGGTTCATACCACCCTGTGTAGTGTGGTTCATACCACCCTGTTTGTTGTGCTGATTCATACCACCCTGTGTGTTGTGCTAGTTCATACCACCATGTGTGTTGTGCTAGTTCATACCACCATGTGTGGTGTGCTAGTTCATACCACCCTGTGTGTTGTGCTAGTTCATACCACCATGTGTGTTGTGCTAGTTCATACCACCCTGTGTGTTGTGCTAGTTCATACCACCCTGTGTGTTGTGCTAGTTCATACCACCCTGTGTGTTGTGCTAGTTCATACCACCCTGGGTGTTGTGCTAGTTCATACCACCCTGTGTGTTGTGCTAGTTCATACCACCCTGTGTAGTGTGGTTCATACCACACTGTGTGTTGTGTTAGTTCATACCACACTGTGTGTTGTGCTGATTCATACCACCCTGTGTGTTGTGTTAGTTCATACCACCCTGTGTAGTGTGGTTCATACCACCCTGTGTGTTGTGCTGATTCATACCACCCTGTGTAGTGTGGTTCATACCACCCTGTGTAGTGTAGTTCATACCACCCTGTGTAGTGTGGTTCATACCACCCTGTGCAGTGTGGTTCATACCACCCTGTTTGTTGTGCTGATACCACCCTGTGTGTTGTGCTGATTCATACCACCCTGTGTGTTGTGCTAGTTCATACCACCATGTGTGGTGTGCTAGTTCATACCACCCTGTGTGTTGTGCTGATTCATACCACCCTGTGTAGTGTGGTTCATACCACCCTGTTTGTCGTGCTGATACCACCCTGTGTGTTGTGCTGATTCATACCACCCTGTGTGTTGTGCTAGTTCATACCACCCTGTGTGTTGTACTAGTTCATACCACCATGTGTGTTGTGTTAGTTCATACCACCCTGTGTGTTGTGCTAGTTCATACCACCCTGTGTGTTGTGCTAGTTCATACCACCATGTGTGTTGTGTTAGTTCATACCACCCTGTGTGTTGTACTAGTTCATACCACCATGTGTGGTGTGCTAGTTCATACCACCCTGTGTGTTGTACTAGTTCATACCACCCTGTGTGTTGTGCTAGTTCATACCACCATGTGTGTTGTGCTAGTTCATACCACACTGTGTGTTGTGTTAGTTCATACCACCCTGTGTGTTGTGCTGATTCATACTACCCTGTGTGTTGTGCTGATTCATACCACCCTGTGTAGTGTGGTTCATACCACCCTGTGTAGTGTGGTTCATACAACCCTGTGTGTTGTGCTGATTCATACCACCCTGTGTGTTGTGCTGATTCATACCACCCTGTGTAGTGTGGTTCATACCACCCTGTGTAGTGTGGTTCATACCACCCTGTTTGTTGTGCTGATTCATACCACCCTGTGTGTTGTGCTAGTTCATACCACCATGTGTGTTGTGCTAGTTCATACCACCATGTGTGGTGTGCTAGTTCATACCACCCTGTGTGTTGTGCTAGTTCATACCACCATGTGTGTTGTGCTAGTTCATACCACACTGTGTGTTGTGTTAGTTCATACCACCCTGTGTGTTGTGTTAGTTCATACCACCATGTGTGGTGTGCTAGTTCATACCACCCTGTGTGTTGTACTAGTTCATACCACCATGTGTGTTGTGCTAGTTCATACCACCCTGTGTGTTGTGCTGATTCATACCACCCTGTGTAGTGTGGTTCATACCACCTGTGTAGTGTGGTTCATACCACCCTGTGTGTTGTGTTAGTTCATACCACCATGTGTGTTGTGCTAGTTCATACCACCCTGGGTGTTGTGCTAGTTCATACCACCCTGTGTAGTGTGGTTCATACCACCCTGTGTAGTGTAGTTCATACCACCCTGTGTAGTGTGGTTCATACCACCCTGTGCAGTGTGGTTCATACCACCCTGTTTGTTGTGCTGATACCACCCTGTGTGTTGTGCTGATTCATACCACCCTGTGTGTTGTGCTAGTTCATACCACCATGTGTGGTGTGCTAGTTCATACCACCCTGTGTGTTGTGCTGATTCATACCACCCTGTGTAGTGTGGTTCATACCACCCTGTTTTGTCGTGCTGATACCACCCTGTGTGTTGTGCTGATTCATACCACCCTGTGTGTTGTGCTAGTTCATACCACCCTGTGTGTTGTACTAGTTCATACCACCATGTGTGTTGTGTTAGTTCATACCACCCTGTGTGTTGTGCTAGTTCATACCACCCTGTGTGTTGTGCTAGTTCATACCACCATGTGTGTTGTGTTAGTTCATACCACCCTGTGTGTTGTACTAGTTCATACCACCATGTGTGGTGTGCTAGTTCATACCACCCTGTGTGTTGTACTAGTTCATACCACCCTGTGTGTTGTGCTAGTTCATACCACCATGTGTGTTGTGCTAGTTCATACCACACTGTGTGTTGTGTTAGTTCATACCACCCTGTGTAGTGTGGTTCATACCACCCTGTGTAGTGTGGTTCATACAACCCTGTGTGTTGTGCTGATTCATACCACCCTGTGTGTTGTGCTGATTCATACCACCCTGTGTAGTGTGGTTCATACCACCCTGTGTAGTGTGGTTCATACCACCCTGTTTGTTGTGCTGATTCATACCACCCTGTGTGTTGTGCTAGTTCATACCACCATGTGTGTTGTGCTAGTTCATACCACCCTGTGTGTTGTGCTAGTTCATACCACCCTGTGTGTTGTGCTAGTTCATACCACCCTGTGTGTTGTGCTAGTTCATACCACCCTGGGTGTTGTGCTAGTTCATACCACCCTGTGTAGTGTGGTTCATACCACACTGTGTGTTGTGTTAGTTCATACCACACTGTGTGTTGTGCTGATTCATACCACCCTGTGTGTTGTGTTAGTTCATACCACCCTGTGTAGTGTGGTTCATACCACCCTGTGTGTTGTGCTGATTCATACCACCCTGTGTAGTGTGTTTCATACCACCCTGTGTAGTGTAGTTCATACCACCCTGTGTAGTGTGGTTCATACCACCCTGTGCAGTGTGGTTCATACCACCCTGTTTGTTGTGCTGATACCACCCTGTGTGTTGTGCTGATTCATACCACCCTGTGTGTTGTGCTAGTTCATACCACCATGTGTGGTGTGCTAGTTCATACCACCCTGTGTGTTGTGCTGATTCATACCACCCTGTGTAGTGTGGTTCATACCACCCTGTTTGTCGTGCTGATACCACCCTGTGTGTTGTGCTGATTCATACCACCCTGTGTGTTGTGCTAGTTCATACCACCCTGTGTGTTGTACTAGTTCATGCCACCATGTGTGTTGTGTTAGTTCATACCACCCTGTGTGTTGTGCTAGTTCATACCACCCTGTGTGTTGTGCTAGTTCATACCACCATGTGTGTTGTGTTAGTTCATACCACCCTGTGTGTTGTACTAGTTCATACCACCATGTGTGGTGTGCTAGTTCATACCACCCTGTGTGTTGTACTAGTTCATACCACCCTGTGTGTTGTGCTAGTTCATACCACCATGTGTGTTGTGCTAGTTCATACCACACTGTGTGTTGTGTTAGTTCATACCACCCTGTGTAGTGTGGTTCATACCACCCTGTGTAGTGTGGTTCATACAACCCTGTGTGTTGTGCTGATTCATACCACCCTGTGTGTTGTGCTGATTCATACCACCCTGTGTAGTGTGGTTCATACCACCCTGTGTAGTGTGGTTCATACCACCCTGTTTGTTGTGCTGATTCATACCACCCTGTGTGTTGTGCTAGTTCATACCACCATGTGTGTTGTGCTAGTTCATACCACCATGTGTGGTGTGCTAGTTCATACCACCCTGTGTGTTGTGCTAGTTCATACCACCATGTGTGTTGTGCTAGTTCATACCACACTGTGTGTTGTGTTAGTTCATACCACCCTGTGTGTTGTGTTAGTTCATACCACCATGTGTGGTGTGCTAGTTCATACCACCCTGTGTGTTGTACTAGTTCATACCACCATGTGTGTTGTGCTAGTTCATACCACCCTGTGTGTTGTGCTGATTCATACCACCCTGTGTAGTGTGGTTCATACCACCTGTGTAGTGTGGTTCATACCACCCTGTTTGTTGTGCTGATACCACCCTGTGTGTTGTGCTGATTCATACCACCCTGTGTGTTGTGCTAGTTCATACCACCATGTGTAGTGTGGTTCATACCACCTGTGTAGTGTGGTTCATACCACCCTGTTTGTTGTGCTGATACCACCCTGTGTGTTGTGCTGATTCATACCACCCTGTGTGTTGTACTAGTTCATACCACCCTGTGTGTTGTGCTAGTTCATACCACCCCGTGTGTTGTACTATTTCATACCACACTGTGTGTTGTGCTAGTTCATACCACCATGTGTGTTGTGCTAGTTCATACCACCCTGTGTGTTGTGCTAGTTCATACCACTATGTGTGTTGTGCTAGTTCATACCACCCTGTGTGTTGTGCTAGTTCATACCACCCTGTGTGTTGTGCTAGTTCATACCACCCTGGGTGTTGTGCTAGTTCATACCACCCTGTGTGTTGTGCTAGTTCATACCACCCTGTGTAGTGTGGTTCATACCACACTGTGTGTTGTGTTAGTTCATACCACACTGTGTGTTGTGCTGATTCATACCACCCTGTGTGTTGTGTTAGTTCATACCACCCTGTGTAGTGTGGTTCATACCACCCTGTGTGTTGTGCTGATTCATACCACCCTGTGTAGTGTGGTTCATACCACCCTGTGTAGTGTAGTTCATACCACCCTGTGTAGTGTGGTTCATACCACCCTGTGCAGTGTGGTTCATACCACCCTGTTTGTTGTGCTGATACCACCCTGTGTGTTGTGCTGATTCATACCACCCTGTGTGTTGTGCTAGTTCATACCACCATGTGTGGTGTGCTAGTTCATACCACCCTGTGTGTTGTGCTGATTCATACCACCCTGTGTAGTGTGGTTCATACCACCCTGTTTGTCGTGCTGATACCACCCTGTGTGTTGTGCTGATTCATACCACCCTGTGTGTTGTGCTAGTTCATACCACCCTGTGTGTTGTACTAGTTCATACCACCATGTGTGTTGTGTTAGTTCATACCACCCTGTGTGTTGTGCTAGTTCATACCACCCTGTGTGTTGTGCTAGTTCATACCACCATGTATGTTGTGTTAGTTCATACCACCCTGTGTGTTGTACTAGTTCATACCACCCTGTGTGTTGTGCTAGTTCATACCACCATGTGTGTTGTGCTAGTTCATACCACCCTGTGTGTTGTGCTAGTTCATACCACACTGCGTGTTGTGTTAGTTCATACCACCATGTGTGGTGTGCTAGTTCATACCACACTGTGTGTTGTGTTAGTTCATACCACCATGTGTGTTGTGCTAGTTCATACCACCCTGTGTGTTGTGCTAGTTCATACCACCCTGTGTGTTGTGCTAGTTCATACCACCCTGTGTGTTGTGCTGATTCATACCACCCTGTGTAGTGTGGTTCATACCACCCTGTTTGTCATGCTGATACCACCCTGTGTGTTGTGCTGATTCATACCACCCTGTGTGTTGTGCTAGTTCATACCACCCTGTGTGTTGTACTAGTTCATACCACCATGTGTGTTGTGTTAGTTCATACCACCCTGTGTGTTGTGCTAGTTCATACCACCCTGTGTGTTGTGCTAGTTCATGCCACCCTGTGTGTTGTGCTAGTTCATACCACACTGTGAGTTGTGTTAGTTCATACCACCATGTATGGTGTGCTAGTTCATACCACCCTGTGTGTGGTGCTGATCCATACTACCCTGTGTGTTGTGCTGATTCATACCACCCTGTGTAGTGTGGTTCATACCACCCTGTGTGTTGTGCTGATTCATACCACCCTGTGTGTTGTGCTGATTCATACCACCCTGTGTAGTGTGGTTCATACCACCCTGTGTAGTGTAGTTCATACCACCCTGTGTGTTGTGCTGATTCATACCACCCTGTGTAGTGTGGTTCATACCACCCTGTGTAGTGTGGTTCATACCACCCTGTTTGTTGTGCTGATACCACCCTGTGTGTTGTGCTGATTCATACCACCCTGTGTGTTGTGGTAGTTCATACCACCCTGTGTGTTGTGCTGATTCATACCATCCTGTGTAGTGTGGTTCATACCACCCTGTTTGTTGTGCTAGTTCATACCACCGTGTGTGTTGTGCTAGTTCATACCACCCTGTGTGTTGTGCTAGTTCATACCACCCTGTGTGTTGTGCTAGTTCATACCACTCTGTGTGTTGTGCTGATTCATACCACCCTGTGTGTTGTGTTAGTTCATACCACCCTGTGTGTTGTGTTAGTTCAGACCACCCTGTGTTTTGTGCTGATTCATACCACCCTGTATGTTGTGTTAGTTCATACCACCCTGTGTGTTGTGTTAGTTCATACCACCCTGTGTGTTGTGTTAGTTGTGTTAGTTCATACCACCATGTGTTGTGTTAGTTCATACCACCCTGTGTGTTGTGCTAGTTGTGTTAGTTCATACCACCGTGTGTTGTGTTAGTTCATACCACCCTGTGTGTTGTGCTAGTTGTGTTAGTTCATACCACCGTGTGTTGTGTTAGTTGTGTTAGTTCATACCACCGTGTGTGTTGTGTTAGTTCATACCACCGTGTGTTGTGTTAGTTCATACAACCCTGTGTGTTGTGCTAGTTGTGTTAGTTCATACCACCCTGTGTGTTGTGTTAGTTGTGTTAGTTCATACCACCGTGTGTTGTGTAAGTTCATACCACCCTGTGTGTTGTGCTAGTTCATACCACCGTGTGTTGTGTTAGTTCATACCACCCTGTGTGTTGTGCTAGTTGTGTTAGTTCATACCACCCTGTGTGTTGTGCTAGTTCATACCACCCTGTGTGTTGTGCTAGTTCATACCACCCTGTGTGTTGTGCTAGTTCATACCACCCTGTGTGTTGTGCTAGTTCATACCACCCTGTGTGTTGTGCTAGTTCATACCACCCTGTGTGTGGTGCTGATCCATACTACCCTGTGTGTTGTGCTGATTCATACCACCCTGTGTAGTGTGGTTCATACCACCCTGTGTGTTGTGCTGATTCATACCACCCTGTGTGTTGTGTTGATTCATACCACCCTGTGTAGTGTGGTTCATACCACCCTGTGTAGTGTAGTTCATAGCACCCTGTGTGTTGTGCTGATTCATACCACCCTGTGTAGTGTGGTTCATACCACCCTGTGTAGTGTGGTTCATACCACCCTGTTTGTTGTGCTGATACCACCCTGTGTGTTGTGCTGATTCATACCACCCTGTGTGTTGTGTTAGTTCATACCACCCTGTGTGTTGTGTTAGTTCATACCACCCTGTGTGTTGTGCTGATTCATACCACCCTGTATGTTGTGTTAGTTCATACCACCCTGTGTGTTGTGTTAGTTCAGACCACCCTGTGTGTTGTGCTGATTCATACCACCCTGTATGTTGTGTTAGTTCATACCACCCTGTGTGTTGTGTTAGTTCATACCACCCTGTGTGTTGTGTTAGTTCATACCACCATGTGTGTTGTGCTAGTTCATACCACCATGTGTGGTGTGCTAGTTCATACCACCCTGTGTGTTGTGCTAGTTCATACGACCATGTGTGGTGTGCTAGTTCATACCACCCTGTGTGTTGTGTTAGTTCATACCACCCTGTGTGTTGTGTTAGTTCATACCACCCCACCCTGTGTGTTGTGTTAGTTCATACCACCCTGTGTGTTGTGTTAGTTCAGACCACCCTGTGTGTTGTGCTGATTCATACCACCCTGTATGTTGTGTTAGTTCATACCACCGTGTGTGTTGTGCTAGTTCATACCACCCTGTGTGTTGTGTTAGTTCATACCACCGTGTGTGTTGTGTTAGTTCAGACCACCCTGTGTGTTGTGTTAGTTCATACCACCCTGTGTGTTGTGTTCAGACCAGTTCATACCACCCTGTGTGTTGTGTGTTAGTTCATACAACCCTGTGTGTTGTGCACCCTGTGTGTTGTGTTGTTGTGTTAGTTCATACCACCGTGTGTTGTGTAAGTTCATACCACCCTGTGTGTTGTGTAGTTCATACCACCGTGTGTTGTGTTAGTTCATACCACCTGTGTGTGTGTTGTGTTAGTTCATACCACCCTGTGTGTTGTGCTAGTTCATACCACCCTGTGTGTTGTGCTAGTTGTGTTAGTTCATACCACCGTGTGTTGTGTTAGTTGTGTTAGTTCATACCACCGTGTGTGTTGTGTTAGTTCATACCACCGTGTGTTGTGTTAGTTCATACAACCCTGTGTGTTGTGCTAGTTGTGTTAGTTCATACCACCCTGTGTGTTGTGTTAGTTGTGTTAGTTCATACCACCGTGTGTTGTGTTAGTTCATACCACCCTGTGTGTTGTGCTAGTTCATACCAGTTGTGTTAGTTCATACCACCCTAGTTGTGTGTGTTGTGCTAGTTCATACCACCCTGTGTGTTGTGCTAGTTCATACCACCCTGTGTGTTGTGCTAGTTCATACCACCCTGTGTGTTGTGCTAGTTCATACCACCCTGTGTGTTGTGCTAGTTCATACCACCCTGTGTGTGGTGCTGATCCATACTACCCTGTGTGTTGTGCTGATTCATACCACCCTGTGTAGTGTGGTTCATACCACCCTGTGTGTTGTGCTGATTCATACCACCCTGTGTGTTGTGTTGATTCATACCACCCTGTGTAGTGTGGTTCATACCACCCTGTGTAGTGTAGTTCATAGCACCCTGTGTGTTGTGCTGATTCATACCACCCTGTGTAGTGTGGTTCATACCACCCTGTGTAGTGTGGTTCATACCACCCTGTTTGTTGTGCTGATACCACCCTGTGTGTTGTGCTGATTCATACCACCCTGTGTGTTGTGTTAGTTCATACCACCCTGTGTGTTGTGTTAGTTCATACCACCCTGTGTGTTGTGCTGATTCATACCACCCTGTATGTTGTGTTAGTTCATACCACCCTGTGTGTTGTGTTAGTTCAGACCACCCTGTGTGTTGTGCTGATTCATACCACCCTGTATGTTGTGTTAGTTCATACCACCCTGTGTGTTGTGTTAGTTCATACCACCCTGTGTGTTGTGTTAGTTCATACCACCATGTGTGTTGTGCTAGTTCATACCACCATGTGTGGTGTGCTAGTTCATACCACCCTGTGTGTTGTGCTAGTTCATACGACCATGTGTGGTGTGCTAGTTCATACCACCCTGTGTGTTGTGTTAGTTCATACCACCCTGTGTGTTGTGTTAGTTCATACCACCCTGTGTGTTGTGTTAGTTCATACCACCCTGTGTGTTGTGTTAGTTCAGACCACCCTGTGTGTTGTGCTGATTCATACCACCCTGTATGTTGTGTTAGTTCATACCACCGTGTGTGTTGTGCTAGTTCATACCACCCTGTGTGTTGTGTTAGTTCATACCACCGTGTGTGTTGTGTTAGTTCAGACCACCCTGTGTGTTGTGTTAGTTCATACCACCCTGTGTGTTGTGTTAGTTCAGACCACCCTGTGTGTTGTGCTGATTCATACCACCCTGTGTGTTGTGTTAGTTCATACCACCGTGTGTTGTGTTAGTTCATACAACCCTGTGTGTTGTGCTAGTTGTGTTAGTTCATACCACCCTGTGTGTTGTGTTAGTTGTGTTAGTTCATACCACCGTGTGTTGTGTAAGTTCATACCACCCTGTGTGTTGTGCTAGTTCATACCACCGTGTGTTGTGTTAGTTCATACCACCCTGTGTGTTGTGCTAGTTGTGTTAGTTCATACCACCCTGTGTGTTGTGCTAGTTCATACCACCCTGTGTGTTGTGCTAGTTCATACCACCCTGTGTGTTGTGCTAGTTCATACCACCCTGTGTGTTGTGCTAGTTCATACCACCCTGTGTGTTGTGCTAGTTCATACCACCCTGTGTGTGGTGCTGATCCATACTACCCTGTGTGTTGTGCTGATTCATACCACCCTGTGTAGTGTGGTTCATACCACCCTGTGTGTTGTGCTGATTCATACCACCCTGTGTGTTGTGTTGATTCATACCACCCTGTGTAGTGTGGTTCATACCACCCTGTGTAGTGTAGTTCATAGCACCCTGTGTGTTGTGCTGATTCATACCACCCTGTGTAGTGTGGTTCATACCACCCTGTGTAGTGTGGTTCATACCACCCTGTTTGTTGTGCTGATACCACCCTGTGTGTTGTGCTGATTCATACCACCCTGTGTGTTGTGTTAGTTCATACCACCCTGTGTGTTGTGTTAGTTCATACCACCCTGTGTGTTGTGCTGATTCATACCACCCTGTATGTTGTGTTAGTTCATACCACCCTGTGTGTTGTGTTAGTTCAGACCACCCTGTGTGTTGTGCTGATTCATACCACCCTGTATGTTGTGTTAGTTCATACCACCCTGTGTGTTGTGTTAGTTCATACCACCCTGTGTGTTGTGCTAGTTCATACCACCATGTGTGGTGTGCTAGTTCATACCACCCTGTGTGTTGTGCTAGTTCATACCACCATGTGTGGTGTGCTAGTTCATACCACCCTGTGTGTTGTGTTAGTTCATACCACCCTGTGTGTTGTGTTAGTTCATACCACCCTGTGTGTTGTGTTAGTTCATACCACCCTGTGTGTTGTGTTAGTTCAGACCACCCTGTGTGTTGTGCTGATTCATACCACCCTGTATGTTGTGTTAGTTCATACCACCGTGTGTGTTGTGTTAGTTCATACCACCCTGTGTGTTGTGTTAGTTCATACCACCCTGTGTGTTGTGTTAGTTCAGACCACCCTGTGTGTTGTGCTGATTCATACCACCCTGTATGTTGTGTTAGTTCATACCACCCTGTGTGTTGTGCTAGTTGTGTTAGTTCATACCACCCTGTGTGTTGTGCTAGTTCATACCACCCTGTGTGTTGTGCTAGTTCATACCACCCTGTGTGTTGTGCTAGTTCATACCACCCTGTGTGTTGTGCTAGTTCATACCACCCTGTGTGTTGTGCTAGTTCATACCACCCTGTGTGTGGTGCTGATCCATACTACCCTGTGTGTTGTGCTGATTCATACCACCCTGTGTAGTGTGGTTCATACCACCCTGTGTGTTGTGCTGATTCATACCACCCTGTGTGTTGTGTTGATTCATACCACCCTGTGTAGTGTGGTTCATACCACCCTGTGTAGTGTAGTTCATAGCACCCTGTGTGTTGTGCTGATTCATACCACCCTGTGTAGTGTGGTTCATACCACCCTGTGTAGTGTGGTTCATACCACCCTGTTTGTTGTGCTGATACCACCCTGTGTGTTGTGCTGATTCATACCACCCTGTGTGTTGTGTTAGTTCATACCACCCTGTGTGTTGTGTTAGTTCATACCACCCTGTGTGTTGTGCTGATTCATACCACCCTGTATGTTGTGTTAGTTCATACCACCCGGTGTGTTGTGTTAGTTCAGACCACCCTGTGTGTTGTGCTGATTCATACCACCCTGTATGTTGTGTTAGTTCATACCACCCTGTGTGTTGTGTTAGTTCATACCACCATGTGTGTTGTGCTAGTTCATACCACCATGTGTGGTGTGCTAGTTCATACCACCCTGTGTGTTGTGCTAGTTCATACCACCATGTGTGGTGTGCTAGTTCATACCACCCTGTGTGTTGTGTTAGTTCATACCACCCTGTGTGTTGTGTTAGTTCATACCACCGTGTGTGTTGTGTTAGTTCATACCACCGTGTGTGTTGTGTTAGTTCATACCACCCTGTGTGTTGTGTTAGTTCATACCACCCTGTGTGTTGTGTTAGTTCATACCACCCTGTGTGTTGTGTTAGTTCATACCACCCTGTGTGTTGTGTTAGTTCATACCACCGTGTGTGTTGTGTTAGTTCATACCACCCTGTGTGTTGTGCTAGTTCATACCACCCTATGTGTTGTGCTAGTTCATACCACCCTATGTGTTGTGCTAGTTCATACCACTGTGTGTGTTGTGCTAGTTCATACCACACTGTGTGTTGTGCTGATTCATACGACCAGCTCACAGAGGAGAGGACAGAGGGAGGAACAAAGAATAGCACACTCTGAGGATGGTAGCAAAAAGGATTCGTATAATTCTTCGTTGTGTACATTCTATATTGTCAGTGTAGAGGAAAATAGAACAATACCGGTTTGGAGGGGTGAGGACAGACCGGAAAAATAGAGAGCTGAGAGAGAGAGGGAGAGAGCAAGATCGAGAAATGGCAAAAGAGAGAGCGACACAGAGAGAGAAGAGATGGAGGGAGAGAGTGCTGCAAGGACAGGCATTAGGCTCTGTCAGAGCTCTAATGGAAGAAGCAGGTTCTCTGTGTCACGCCTGCTACTAAGTTCTGATGGATCGGGAGGTTAACCGTCGCTGTGAGTTAGCTACACATGGAGCCTCCAGAGTCATGTTCCCCCTGTGGCACAGGATCAGTAGGAGCCAGCCAATCATACCAGCCACAATCACAGGATCAGTGGGCCCTGTCCAATCACAGGAGCCAAAGGCTATACATACATGTGTCCCAAATGGTACCTTATTCACTATGTAGTGAATCACACTATATAGTAAATCATATGTAGTAAATAATATTTAGTGAATCACACTATGTAATGAATCACACTATGTAGTGAATCACAGTATGTAGTGAATCATATTTAGTGAATCACAGTATGTAGTGAATCACACTATGTAATGAATCACTATGTAGTGAATCACACTATGTCGTGAATCACACTATGTAATGAATCACACTATGTAATGAATCACACAATGTAGTGAATCGTATGTAGTGAATCACAGTATGTAGTGAATCACACTATGTAATGAATCACACAATGTAGTGAATCACACTATGTAGTGAATCACACTATGTAGGGAATCACACGATGTAATGAATCACACTATGTAGTGAATCACACTATGTAGTGAATCACACTATGTAGGGAATCACACTATGTAGTGAATCACACTATGTAGGGAATCACACTATGTAGGGAATCACACTATGTAGGGAATCACACTATGTAGGGAATTACACTATGTAGGGAATCACACTATGTAGTGAATCACACTATGTAGGGAATCACACTATGTAGGGAATCAGACGATATAATGAATCACACTATGTAGGGTTTCACACTATGTAGGGAATCACACTATGTAGGGAATCACACTATGTAGTGAATCACACTATGTAGGGAATCACACTATGTAGGGTTTCACACTATGTAGGGAATCACACTATGTATGGAATCACACTATGTAGGGAATCAGACGATGTAATGAATCACACTATGTAGGGAATTAAATCAAATCAAAATCAAATAAAATGTATTTATATAGCCCTTCGTACATCAGCTGATATCTCAAAGTGCTGTACAGAAACCCAGCCTAAAACCCCAAACAGCAAGCAATGCAGGTGTAGAAGCACGGTGGCTATGAAAAACTCCCTAGAAAGGCCAAAACCTAGGAAGAAACCTAGAGAGGAACCAGGCTATGTGGGGCGGCCAGTCCTCTTCTGTCTGTGCCGGGTGGAGATTATAACAGAACAAGGCCAAGATGTTCAAATGTTCATAAATGACCAGCATGGTGAAATAATAATAAGGCAGAACAGTTGAAACTGGAGCAGCAGCACGGTCAGGTGGACTGGGGACGGCAAGGAGTCATCATGTCAGGTAGTCATGGGGCATGGTCCTAGGGCTCAGGTCCTCCGAGAGAGAGAAAGAAAGAGAGAATTAGAGAGAGCATATGTGGGGTGGCCAGTCCTCTTCTGGCTGTGCCAGGGGGAGATTATAACAGAACAAGGCCAAGATGTTCAAATGTTCATAAATGACCAGCATGGTTGAATAATAATAAGGCAGAACAGTTGAAACTGGAGCATCAGCACAGCCAGGTGGACTGGGGACAGCAAGGAGTCATCATGTCAGGTAGTCCTGGGGCATGGTCCTAGGGCTCAGGTCCTCCGAGAGAGAGAAAGAAAGAGAGAAGGAGAGAATTAGAGAATGCACACTTAGATTCACACAGGACACTGAATAGGACAGGAGAAGTACTCCAGATATAACAAACTGACCCTAGCCCCCCGACACATAAACTGCTGCAGCATAAATACTGGCGGCTAATTACACTATATAGTGAATAGGGAGCCATTTGGGACGCAGTCTCTGACTCTTCCCTGAGACCACCTTCTTACCTGGGGTTTGACTGTACTAAACCCAGCTACCTGTCACCGTGGGAACAGGCTGAGGCCTGATGCATCACCCTTTGAAGATGAAAATGTGTGTAGGTGATGTTTGGAAGGTGATGGTTTACTGCAAATAGGGTTAAATTAAGTCTACACCATCACATATTTGTATCCTATGTGTGAACAAGCACCCTGGAGAATATACAGTACACATACTGTGTTCTGCTTTAGAGATGAAAATTTAGTTTCATTATGTCTCCCAAAAGCATCACATTTGAAACTAAATGTCCATGTATGATACCTCAATCTCCTGCAGAGATGGGTGTTTGCGGTGTGAATGAGCTGTAGCACAGTGGTCAAGGGGAAGTTAATAGATTCAGTGACATTGTCAGGGACAGTTTTGAACAAAGCAAGTACAAAGTGAGTGACTGAGAGAGAGAGAGAGAGGAGAGAGAGAGAGAGAGAGAGAGAGAGAGAGAGAGAGAGAGAGAGAGAGAGAGAGAGAGAGGGGGAGAGTGGAGTGGGCTGTAATGATGGTAGTGTTCACTGGGTGTTTAAGAGGGGGAATAATGAGGAAAGAGAGTGAGAGACGGTGGCTAGATGATTAGTGGCTTAGTGCGCTTGAGGTTGTGTCATTGATAAGAGACACAGGAAGTGCTGTGACCCCTGGGATTGCTGGTGTACACTATATGTCACAGATATGAAACGAGCCTCCCTTCTGGAAAGAGCTCCATCACACAGACACACAAAATGCACTCAGGCGTAAATACACACACACTTAAAATACATGCACATAAAATGCACACACACAGAAACACACACACACACAGCAAACAGTAATGCATACTCACACACACCAAGGTCTGTCATGAATGACAGGGAAGTAGAGAGGTTAACTCTATATGGCGCGAGGGGACAGATTGAGAGAGGGATGGGAACTTGGCTGCAGGAAAGACAAGCATAAGGTGTATGCTTTCTTTCTCCCTTCACATTCCAGGCCAAGGTTATATCTCATATACCTTCATGCCTTTCTATTCTCTTGCTCACTGCCTGAGGGTTCTCTGTACGATAGTCTGTGAACTGATAATAGAGATTCATCCAAGTGAAAGACAAATAAGCCTTGTTTTTTCATGTCACGCGTTAAGCCTGCTAGTCTGTAACTGTACATACAGTGCATTCGGAAAGTATCAGCAGTCTAAGGCACTGCATCTCAGTGCAAGAGGCGTCACTACAGTCCGTGGTTTGAATCCAGGCTGTGTCACATCCAGCCGCGATTGGGAGTCTCATTGGGAGGCGCACAATTGATCCAGCGTCGTCCGGGTTTGGCCGGGGTAGGTCGTCATTGTAAATAAGAATTTGTTCTTAATTGACTTGCCTAGTTAAGTAAAGGTGAAGTAAAAATTTACAAAATTCCACATTCTGTTACGTTACAGTCTTATTCTAAAAGTGATGAAATAAAAATGTTCCCTCATCAATCTACACACAATTCCCCATAATGACAAAGCAAAAACAGGTTTTTATTATTTTAAAACAGAACTACCTTATTTACGTAAGTATTCAGACCCTTTGCTATGAGACTCGAATTTGAGCTCAGGTGCATCCTGTTTCCATTGATCATCCAATTCAATTGATTGGACATGATTTGGAAAGGTACACACCTGTTTATATAAGGTCCCACAGTTGACAGTGCAGGTCAGAGCAAAACTCTTCCTAGAGCTGGCTGCTCGGCCAAACTGAGCAATCGGGGGAAAAGGGCCTTGTTCAGGGAGATGACCAAGAACCCAATGGTCACTCTGACAGGGCTCTAGAGTTCATCTGTGGAGATGGGAGAACCTTCCAGAAGGACAACCTTCTCTGCAGCACTCCACCAATCAGGCGTTTATGGTAGAGTGGCCAGACGGAAGCCAGTCCTCAGTAAAAGGCACAACAGCCCGCTTGGAGTTTGCTAAAATGGACTTAAAGGACTCTGAACAAGATTCTCAGGTCTGATGAAACACAGATGGAACTCTTTGGCCTGAATGCCAAGCGTCACGTCTGGAGGAAACCTGGCACCATCCCTACGGTGAAGCATGGTGGTGGCAGCATCATGCTGTGGTGATGTTTTTCAGCGCAGGGACTGGGAGACTAGTCAGGATTGAGGGAAAGATGAACGGAGCAAAGTACAGAAAGATCCTTGATGAAAACCTGCTCCAGAGCGCTCAGGACGGTTCACTTTCCAACATGACAACGACCCTAAGCACACAGCCAAGACATCGCAGGAGTGGCTTCGGGACAAGTCTCTGAATGTCCTTGAGTGGCCCAGATAGGGCGCGGACTTGAACCTGATCGAACATCTCTGGTGAGACCTAAAAATAGCTCCCCATCCTACCTGACAGAGCTTGAGAGGATCTGCAGGGAAGAATGGGAGAAACTCCCCAAATACAGGTGTGCCAAGCGTCATAAATAAGAAAACTCGAGGCTGTAATCGCTGCCAAAAGTGCTTCAACAAAGTACTGAGGAAAGAGTCTGATGTAAACTATTTTTTCTTAGTCATTATGGGGTATTGTGTGTAGATTGATGAGGGGGGAAATCATGTAATACATTTTAGAGAAAGGCTGTAACATAACAAAAGGTGTAAAAAGACAAGGGGTCTGAATACTTTCCGAATGCACTGAATCTAGTGGGCTATTCTTATTGGTGAATTTAAAAAGGACTTGACTGCTGCTCGTGAAACAACAATATTTATAACATACAGTATGTGATGTATGAAGACATCAAGTTGAACTAGCCCAGTATGATCTCTCACTTTATCAATATTTATAGCCTGTGGATCGATACAGCTTAGCAGCTGGTCCTATAGCAAAGATGACACACAGTCCATCACCTTCAGCTCCAATCAATGCAAAGCATTGTTGGTGAACGTCACCTACCATTCATCAATGAAGCACTCTAGTTAGACAAATAGGACCATTATCTCATTGTGTGTGTGTGTGTGTGTGTGTGTGTGTGTGTGTGTGTGTGTGTGTGTGTGTGTGTGTGTGTGTGTGTGTGTGTGTGTGTGTGTGTGTGTGTGTGTGTGTGTGTGTGTGTGTGTGTGTGTGTGTGTGTGTGTGTGTGTGTGTGTGTGTGTGTGTGTGAGAGAGAGAGAGAGACAAACGTCAATGGACCCCCTTGGGGACAGATCAGTGTTTCCCCCATATTAATTTAGGGCTACCGCTGCTAAATCGTTGCCAACACTCTAAAAGAAATGATAAAATATACAGTACCAGTCAAAAGTTTGGACATACCTACTCATTCAAGGGTTTTTCTTTATTTTTTATTACTTTCTACATTGTAGAATAATAGTGAAGACATCAAAACTATGAAATAACACATATGGAATCATGTAGTAACCAAAAAAGTGTTAAACAAATCAAAATATATTTTAGATTTTAGATTATTTAAAGTAGCCCCCCTTGATGACAGCTTTGCATACTGTTGGCATTCTCTCTTCAACCCCGACACCCAGCTAACAGGTGTAAACTCTCAGGGAGAACCAAACCAAACTCTTCAACCCCGACACCCAGCTAACAGGTGTAAACTCTCAGGGAGAACCAAACCAAACGCTTCAACCCCGACACCCAGCTAACAGGTGTAAAGTCTCAGGGAGAACCAAACCAAACGCTTCAACCCCGACACCCAGCTAACAGGTGTAAACTCTCAGGGAGAACCAAACCAAACGCTTCAACCCCGACACCCAGCTAACAGGTGTAAACTCTCAGGGAGAACCAAACCAAACGCTTCAACCCCGACACCCAGCTAACAGGTGTAAACTCTCAGGGAGAACCAAACCAAACGCTTCAACCCGACACCCAGCTAACAGGTGTAAACTCTCAGGGAGAACCAAACCAAATGCTTCAACCCCGACACCCAGCTAACCGGTGTAAACTCTCAGGGAGAACCAAACCAAACGCTTCAACCCCGACACCCAGCTAACAGGTGTAAACTCTCAGGGAGAACCAAACCAAACGCTTCAACTCCGACACCCAGCTAACAGGTGTAAACTCTCAGGGAGAACCAAACCAAACGCTTCAACCCCGACACCCAGCTAACAGGTGTAAACTCTCAGGGAGAACCAAACCAAACGCTTCAACCCCGACACCCAGCTAACAGGTGTAAACTCTCAGGGAGAACCAAACCAAACGCTTCAACCCGACACCCAGCTAACAGGTGTAAACTCTCAGGGAGAACCAAACCAAACGCTTCAACCCCGACACCTATCTAACAGGTGTAAACTCTCAGGGAGAACCAAACCAAACGCTTCAACCCGACACCCAGCTAACCGGTGTAAACTCTCAGGGAGAACCAAACCAAACGCTTCAACCCCGACACCCAGCTAACAGGTATAAACTCTCAGGGAGAACCAAACCAAACGCTTCAACTCCGACACCCAGCTAACAGGTGTAAACTCTCAGGGAGAACCAAACCAAACGCTTCAACCCCGACACCCAGCTAACAGGTGTAAACTCTCAGGGAGAACCAAACCAAACGCTTCAACCCGACACCCAGCTAACAGGTGTAAACTCTCAGGGAGAACCAAACCAAACGCTTCAACCCCGACACCCAGCTAACAGGTGTAAACTCTCAGGGAGAACCAAACCAAACGCTTCAACCCCGACACCCAGCTAACAGGTGTAAACTCTTAGGGAGAACCAAACCAAACGCTTCAACTCCGACACCCAGCTAACAGGTGTAAACTCTCAGGGAGAACCAAACCAAACGCTTCAACCCCGACACCCAGCTCACACACTTCCTGGATCACGCTTCACATCTATACTGAACAAAATTATAAATGCAACATACAACAATTTCAAAGATTTTACTGAGTTACAGTTCATAAGAAAATCAGTCAATTTCAATGAATTCACTTGGCCCTAATCTATGGATTTGACATGACGGGCAGATTCTGGAGATGTGTGAAAAAAACGAATACTTTACTGATAGGAAGAAAGTTAAGGGCTGCTTTTCTAGAGTATCGACACAAAGTGTTACCAATATTTAGTTAAGGAATTCTGTTCTGTTCAAAAGAAAGGCACTATTAGATTGGGTTAAACAGAAAACAATTTAGCCCGTTGGAAATCAGACTGACCAAAGATAGAGCAGACAGAATGATGAGTGTAATAGATTTGAAGTGTCAATATCCCTCCAGACTCTTATGTACATCACGGCAATCCCAATGAAGCTCTACTGGTGCCGTCCCAGAAAAGACCATATCTGATGTTCTAAAATATGACAAAATATTGTCTTGAAGGGCTGTGTTAGAAAAGAAAATGAAACAAAGAAATCCTTACTTAGCCTAATGTGAAATTATATTCAACAAATGATCTTTAATTAGGAATTATACAGATTTATTTTGGAGTCGAAAGATGGTTTGCATATTTTTGCATACCTATGTAGAGATAATCAGAATCATTTGCCGTGGCTGAGTGCACAAATTAGACTCACATTTAGATCAAATGTGTTCTCATCTTGGTTCTCAGCGTTGGTCCATCTCCAAAACCAGCCCCTCTACGGTCTGCACACCTTCTGTTTGAAAAGAGGCATGCTGTAATGCAGTGTGTGTGTGTGTGTGTGTGTGTGTGTGTGTGTGTGTGTGTGTGTGTGTGTGTGTGTGTGTGTGTGTGTGTGTGTGTGTGTGTGTGTGTGTGTGTGTGTGTGTGTGTGTGTGTGTGTGTGCGTGCGTGCGTGCGTGTGTGCGTCCATGCGTGTGTGCGTGCGTGTGTGTGCGTGTGCGTGCGTGCGTCCATGCGTGTGTGCGTCCATGCGTGTGTGCGTGTGAGTGCGTGCGTGTGTGTGTGTGCGCCTTCCTACCCACCTATCTGCCTGTCTGTCTGCATGTGTATGTATGTTAAACGGGGAAAGGGCTTCCCTGGAGAGTGTGTCTGGACAGAAAGGTTACGACCCTGTAGCGTTGCCCCCAGTGACCTGTTGGCTCAGCATGTTCAGCTCCTGCAGCTTTGTAAACAGACAAAGGCCAAGTTCAACCACAACCCCAACAACAAACAAGAGACACTTGAAAGGAGAGAGGAGAATAAACAACGGACTAACTACTGTGTATTCCCCTAGTGGGATCCCTCCAAGGCTTCTGTTGAGACTATACAGCATACAGATCACTGTAAACAAGACATTCGTAATGCCACAGACAGTGGTGCAGAGTCAGACAGATGGATGGATATGCACAGACAGACAGAATAGCCTCACACAAACAATCAGATGGATAAGCACTATAAGACCTTTGTATTGTTATTATTCAATTCCAGACTGAAATAATCATTTATACACAAACAGACAGAACCCACCGCAGCATTTCCTCTCATTCAAGGCCCTCTGGCTAGGACGGTGGTGTGTGTGTGTGTGTGTGTGTGTGTGTGTGTGTGTGTGTGTGTGTGTGTGTGTGTGTGTGTGTGTGTGTGTGTGTGTGTGTGTGTGTGTGTGTGTGTGTGTGTGTGTGTGTGTGTGTGTGTGTGTGTGTGGGGGGGGGGGGGCGTGGGCGTGTGCATGCGACCTTAGAATAAATCATTAATGTAAATGGAAATTGTTAGCAAGAGCGACATAATCACAGGGACTTGGACTAATTGGGAAGTGTTTTTCACTCTCTACAACTACCTTGTTGCCAGCGGTGAGAAACCCAAGGAGATGTGGTGAGGGGCAAGATGGGGGAGAAACAGGGACGCCTCGAGGATTGTTCAGTCTGCGACAAAATTCAATTAGAACGTAGAATTTAACTCTCTACTAAAAGAAACAGCATTGTCAGAAAAGGCGCACAGGAAGAGCTACCCGGACAAATTGAAAAATCGAATAGAAGATAATTGTACCAGAGTCTCATTTACTTCCTTGTTTTAAAAGTGTTCCGGGGAGAGATAGCAGATGGCCATGGCAACGTCCATGGTGGGTAGTTTGATTAGATTACTTTACCGTAAAATTGGCTGTACATTTTTCAGTGAGTCAGTCAATAATAACAACCCCCATATCCTAGATAAACCATCTCTGGGAAATGAGAATAAAAACTTCAGCCAAATAGAAGAGAAGTTGCCAACCAGGGCTCACCTTAAGCACTTCTATAATGGCTTCCCATAAGGACTGGCTAGTGTATGTTGATATGTATGACAGACTTTACAGTACTGAACACACATATAATCAAAAAAGCAGGCCTGAACAGTTATTCAGTGGTTTAGCTCACTATACAGAGAGTGCTGGCGGATTCTTCTCCTCTCTGTCATTTCCTCAGCCTACTCGCTCGCCTGCTGCAGAATTTTCTCTCCTCTATTCATACTGAATTATTAAAAGTGTTTTGATTCCCAGTATGATTGTGAATCTAGGGCTGCATCTCTCTCTCTCTCCCTCTCTCTCTCTCTCTCTCTCTCTCTCTCTCTCTCTGGCTGTCTCTCTCTCGCTCTCCCTCTCTCTCTCTCTCTCTCTCTCTCTCTCGCTGTCTCTCGCTGTCTCTCGCTGTCTCTCGCTCTCTCTCTCTCTCTCTCTCTCTCTCTCTCTCTCTCTCTCTCTCTCTCTCTCTCGCTGTCTCTCGCTCTCTCTCTCTGTCTCTCTCATTTGCTTGTTTTTCACAGTTCTCTGTCTGTTCTCTTCCACTTCACAGTGTTCTCTGTCTGTTATCTTCCTCTTCACAGTGTTCTCTGTCTGTTCACTTCCTCTTCACAGTGTTCTCTGTCTGTTCACTTCCTCTTCACAGTGTTCTCTGTCTGTTCTCTTCCACTTCACAGTGTTCTCTCTGTCTGTTCACTTCCTCTTCACAGTGTTCTCTGTCTGTTATCTTCATCTTCACAGTGTTCTCTGTCTGTTCTCTTCCTCTTCACAGTGTTCTCTGTCTGTTCTCTTCCTCTTCACAATGTTATATGTCTGTTCTCTTCCTCTTCACAGTGTTCTCTCTGTCTGTTCACTTCCTTTTCACAGTGTTCTCTCTGTCTGTTCACTTCCTCTTCACAGTGTTCTCTGTCTGTTCACTTCCTCTTCACAGTGTTCTCTCTGTCTGTTCTCTTCCACTTCACAGTGTTATATGTCTGTTCACTTCCTCTTCACAGTATTCTCTCTGTCTGTTCTCTTCCTCTTCACAGTGTTCTCTCTGTCTGTTCACTTCCTCTTTACAATGTTCTCTCTGTCTGCTCTCTCGCTCTCTCACATGCCCAGGCATGATTTCGCAAATCCTCACAATGAAAGTCTCACCTGGTAGTCTGCAGGGGAAAGGAGGGATTTTAGAGAATGAATAGTGAACAAGTTATGTGTACCCTTCTCTACTATACTCTACTATGGCCTATGTATTGCCTACCTCCTCATGCCTTTTGCACACACTGTATATAGACTTCCCTTTCTCTAGTGTGCCATTGACTTGTTTGTTTATTACATGTGTAACTCTGTGTTGTTGTTTGTGTCGCACTGCTTTGCTTTATCTTGGCCCGGTCGCAGTTGTAAATGAGAACTTGTTCTCAACTAGCCCACCTGGTTAAATGAAGGTGAAATAAAATAATAAATAAAATACACTGTGTGTTATTCCAGAGAATCTGTATTCAGGTCAGGGTTCTGTTTACTGAGGAGGAATAGAGGAGGTGGGAGGGATCTTTTTCCTTCCCATCATGCACCAGCAACAGGGCCCAAATTGGCACAGGGGGATGAGCGGTCTCTCCTGGGATAGAGATCCTGTCTCTCGCTTCACTCCCTCATAGGGAAACCTGCCAAGGAGACACATACACACACGTTTTCTTCTCACACGACCAAACATCCAAAAGATGCCCACAGCTAACCAGTCCCTCCAGCTGAGCAGTCACTCCTGCCAACCCCTGCCCCCTCTCCTCGCGTCCCCTCCCATTCACACGTACATTCCCACGGACATCAGGCCTGCCAACAATACAGTCCCTCCCTGGCACCACTGCAGAGCCCAGAGACCACAGTGGCTGCTTCCCTCGGAATGGGTTACGGAAACAGCTGCTGGCGGATGAAACATTCCTGCAGCGTTACAATATTATTTGAGTAACCTCACCTCAGTGTCTCAGTGTCTCTCTGCCTGATGCACAGATGAAAGGTCACGAGCAGCGAGCAGAGGGAGAGCATGGGTCCGGGCTCTCGTTTCTCTCTGATCTGTGGGAGAATATTAATGCAGAGCCTCCGTCTGAGGAGGATGAAAACGCTCAGTAAAAAGCAGAGGGAGGTTGAAGAGGTTCTGTGGTGCTTACTGGGTGTACAGGAACATAAGACCCATGACCGTCAAATGAGACACACAGGCTGGAGAAGAACCTCTTGTTGTGTGTGGCTGAGCTCAGCTACTGTTACCATAGAAGTGAAGTCTGCGTCCCAAATGCACTCTTTTCCCGGCCTATACTTATGGGACACATTGGCTGCGTTTTAGATAGGCAGCCCAATTCTGATATTTTTTTCCACTTATTGTTCTTTTGACCAATCAGATCAGCTCTGAAAAAGATTTCACGTGAAAAGATTTGATGTGATTGGTCAAAAGACAAAAGGGAAAGATCATCTAGAGAAATGCTTAAAGGTGGTCATTCTCCTTGTAATGCCAAGTGCCATCTGGGACCATAGACTGTGGTATTAGCACTTAAATGGCCCGTGATGCCAAACTCTCCATCACCAGGTTGACGTGCTGGGACTGACTGCGTCAGCAGCCCAGACCGAAGTGGAGTGGAGCAGCAGTCCCTTACTCGAGGTCGTCCTCGGGAAAGGGATTTGAAAATATGCGCAGGGATACATATCGTTAAGAGAGATGAAGGAAAGGAATTGACAGCATAATGATAGGTCTTTTGAAAAAGTACCCACTGAGACTCAGGGTCCTCGCTCCTTGAAGTAACACAAGCAGTGGTATTTTTCATGGTAAAAGTGTGTGCTGCTTCCCTGCAGGAGAATTAGGAGGAGAATGTTCCGACCATGTGGAAGCCCATTATAAAGCACCTAACTCTATGCTTTAGGGATAGCATGTGGCTTCCATGCAGCCAGCTCCCAATCACTCAAAATGATGGAAACAACACCTGTTTTGACATCTTACAAGAGCTATGATAACAGAGTTATGATAACAGAGTTATAATAACAGAGCTATGATAACAGAGTTATAATAACAGAGCTATGATAACAGAGTTATAATAACAGAGCTATGATAACAGAGTTATGACAACAGAGCTATGACAACAGAGCTATGATAACAGAGTTATGATAACAGAGCTATGATAACAGAGTTATGATAACAGAGCTATGACAACAGAGTTATGACAACAGAGTTATGACAACAGAGCTAGGATAACAGAGCTATGATAACAGAGTTATGATAACAGAGTTATGACAACAGAGTTATGACAACAGAGCTATGATAACAGAGTTATGACAACAGAGCTATGATAACAGAGCTATGATAACAGAGTTATTACAACAGAGCTATGATAACAGAGCTATGATAACAGAGCTATGATAACAGAGTTATGATATAACAGAGCTATGATAACAGAGCTATGATAACAGAGTTATGACAACAGAGCTATGATAACAGAGTTATGACAACAGAGCTATGATAACAGAGCTATGATAACAGAGTTATGACAACAGAGCTATGATAACAGAGTTATGACAACAGAGCTATGATAACAGAGTTATGACAACAGAGTTATGATAACAGAGCAACGATAACAGAGCTATGACAACAGAGTTATGATAACAGAGCAACGATAACAGAGCTATAATAACAGAATTATGACAACAGAGTTATGATAACAGAGCAACGATAACAGAGCTATGACAACAGAGTTATGATAACAGAGTTATGACAAGAGAGCAATGATAACAGAGCAATGATAACAGAGTTATGATAACAGAGCAATGATAACAGAGCAATGACAACAGAGGAATGATAACAGAGCAATGACAACAGAGCTATGATAACAGAGTTATGATAACAGAGCTATGATAACAGAGTTATGACAACAGAGCTATGATAACAGAGCTATGATAACAGAGTTATGATAACAGAGTTATGACAACAGAGCTATGATAACAGAGCTATGATAACAGAGTTATGACAACAGAGCTATGACAACAGAGTTATGACAACAGAGCTATGATAACAGAGTTATGATAACAGAGCTATGATAACAGAGTTATGACAACAGAGCTATGATAACAGAGCTATGATAACAGAGCTATGACAACATAGTTATGACAACAGAGCTATGATAACAGTTATGATAACAGAGCTATGATAACAGAGCTATGACAACAGAGCTATGATAACAGAGCTATGATAACAGAGCTATGATAACAGAGCTATGATAACAGAGTTATGACAACAGAGTTATGATAACAAGAGATATGACAACAAAGCTATGATAACAGAGCTATGATAACAGAGCTATGATAACAGAGTTATGATAACAGAGTTATGACAACAGAGCTATGATAACAGAGTTATGACAACAGAGCTATGATAACAGAGTTATGATAACAGAGCTATGACAACAAAGCTATGATAACAGAGCTATGATAACAGAGTTATGACAACAGAGTTATGATAACAGAGCTATGATAACAGAGTTATGACAACAGAGCTATGATAACAGAGCTATGACAACAGAGCTATGATAACAGAGCTATGATAACAGAGCTATGATAACAGAGCTATGATAACAGAGTTATGACAACAGAGCTATGATAACAGAGCTATGATAACAGAGTTATGACAACAGAGCTATGATAACAGAGCTATGATAACAGAGTTATGACAACAGAGCTATGATAACAGAGCTATGACAACAAAGCTATGATAACAGAGCTATAATAACAGAGTTATGATAACAGAGCTATAATAACAGAGCTATGATAACAGAGCTATAATAACAGAGCTATGAGACCAGACCTATAATAACAGAGCTATGATAACAGAGCTATAATAACAGAGTTGTGATAACAGAGCTATAATAACAGAGTTATGATAACAGAGCTATGATAACAGAGCTATGATAACAGAGCTATAATAACAGAGCTATAATAACAGAGCTACAATAACAGAGCTATGATAACAGAGCTATAATAACAGAGCTATGATAACAGAGTTATGATAACAGAGCTATAATAACAGAGCTATGATAACAGAGCTATAATAACAGAGCTATGATAACAGAGCTATGATAACATAACATGGTGAGTCACTCTCTCTATGCTTTAGGGATAGCATGTGGCTTCCATGCAGCCAGCTCCCAATCACTCAAAATGATGGAAACAACACCTGTTTTGACATCTTACAAGAGTTATGATAACAGAGTTATAATAACAGAGCTATGACAACAGAGTTATGACAACAGAGCTATGATAACAGAGTTATGACAACAGAGCTATGACAACAGAGCTATGATAACAGAGTTATGATAACAGAGTTATGATAACAGAGCTATGATAACAGAGTTATGATAACAGAGCTATGACAACAGAGTTATGACAACAGAGCTATGATAACAGAGCTATGATAACAGAGTTATGACAACAGAGTTATGATAACAGAGCTATGATAACAGATCTATAATAACAGATATATTAAACAGATCTATAATATCAGAGCTATGACAACAGAGCTATGATAACAGAGCTATGATAACAGAGTTATGATAACAGAGCTATTATAACAGAGTTATGACAACAGAGCTATGATAACAGAGTTATGACAACAGAGCTATGATAACAGAGCTATGATAACAGAGCTATGATAACAGAGTTATGACAACAGAGCTATGATAACAGAGTTATGACAACAGAGCTATGATAACAGAGTTATGACAACAGAGCTATGATAACAGAGTTATGATAACAGAGCTATGATAACAGAGTTATTACAACAGAGCTATGATAACAGAGTTATGATATAACAGAGCTATGATAACAGAGCAACGATAACAGAGCTATGACAACAGAGTTATGATAACAGAGTTATGACAACAGAGCTATGATAACAGAGTTATGACAACAGAGCTATGATAACAGAGTTATGACAACAGAGCTATGATAACATAGTTATGATAACAGAGCAACGATAACAGAGCTATAATAACAGAGTTATGACAACAGAGTTATGATAACAGAGCAACGATAACAGAGCTATGACAACAGAGTTATGATAACAGAGTTATGACAACAGAGTTATGATAACAGAGTTATGACAACAGAGCAATGATAACAGAGCAATGATAACAGAGTTATGATAACAGAGCAATGATAACAGAGCAATGACAACAGAGCAATGATAACAGAGCAATGACAACAGAGCTATGATAACAGAGTTATGACAACAGAGCTATGATAACAGAGCTATGATAACAAAGTTATGACAACAGAGTTATGACAACAGAGCTATGATAACAGAGCTATGATAACAGAGCTATGATAACAGAGTTATGACAACAGAGCTATGACAACAGAGTTATGACAACAGAGCTATGATAACAGAGTTATGATAACAGAGCTATGATAACAGAGCTATGATAACAGAGTTATGACAACAGAGCTATGATAACAGTTATGATAACAGAGCTATGATAACAGAGTTATGACAACAGAGCTATGATAACAGAGCTATGATAACAGAGTTATGATAACAGAGCTATGATAACAGAGCTATGATAACAGAGTTATGACAACAGAGTTATGATAACAAGAGATATAACAACACAGCTATGATAACAGAGCTATGATAACAGAGCTATGATAACAGAGTTATGATAACAGAGTTATGACAACAGAGCTATGATAACAGAGTTATGACAACAGAGCTATGATAACAGAGTTATGATAACAGAGCTATGACAACAAAGCTATGATAACAGAGCTATGATAACAGAGTTATGACAACAGAGTTATGATAACAGAGCTATGATAACAGAGTTATGACAACAGAGCTATGATAACAGAGCTATGACAACAGAGCTATGATAACAGAGCTATGATAACAGAGCTATGATAACAGAGCTATGATAACAGAGTTATGACAACAGAGCTATGATAACAGAGCTATGATAACAGAGTTATGACAACAGAGCTATGATAACAGAGCTATGATAACAGAGTTATGACAACAGAGCTATGATAACAGAGCTATGACAACAAAGTTATGATAACAGAGCTATAATAACAGAGTTATGATAACAGAGCTATAATAACAGAGCTATGATAACAGAGCTATGATAACAGAGCTATGATAACAGAGCTATAATAACAGAGCTATGATAACAGAGCTATAATAACAGAGTTATGATAACAGAGCTATAATAACAGAGTTATGATAACAGAGCTATGATAACAGAGCTATGATAACAGAGCTATAATAACAGAGCTATAATAACAGAGCTACAATAACAGAGCTACGATAACAGAGCTATAATAACAGAGCTATGATAACAGAGTTATGATAACAGAGCTATAATAACAGAGCTATGATAACAGAGCTATAATAACAGAGCTATGATAACAGAGCTATGATAACATAACATGGTGAGTCACTCTCCACAGCACGGTCTGAAGGAGCAGTCACGCCTCACTTTCGGTTGTTTACTGTCTGTGTTGATCTGTTTTGGTGGAAGACCTGCCTCCTCCCTCCCCCCGCTGGGTTGGACCTGATCTGGTCCCCTCCATTCCACCTGCTTCTGACAGAGATAGAGGCCTCAATCACTCAAAATGATGGAAACAACACCTGTTTTGACATCTTACAAGAGCTATGATAACAGAGCTATGATAACAGAGCTATAATAACAGAGCTATGATAACAGAGTTATGATAACATATCTATAATATCAGAGTTATGATAACAGATCTATGACAACAGAGTTATGATAAAATAGTTATGACAACAGAGTTATGATAACAGATATATTAAACAGATCTATAATATCAGAGCTATAATAACAGATATATTAAACAGATCTATAATATCAGAGCTATAATAACAGATATATTAAACAGATCTATAATATCAGAGTTATGATAACAGATCTATGACAACAGAGTTATGATAACAGCTATATGACAACAGAGTTATGATAACAGATATATGACAACAGATCTATGACAACAGAGCTGCGATAACAGAGCAACGATAACAGAGCTACGATAACAGAGCTATGATAACAGAGCTACAATAACAGAGCTATGATAACACAGTTATGATAACAGAGCTATGATAACAGAGCTACAATAACAGATATATGTAAACAGATCTATGATAACAGAGCTATGATAACAGCTATGATAAGAGCTATGACAACAGAGCTGCGATAACAGAGCTACAATAACAGAGCTATGATAACACAGTTATGATAACAGAGCTATGATAACAGCTATGATAACAGAGCTATGATAACAGAGCTACAATAACAGAGCTATGATAACACAGTTATGATAACAGAGCTATGATAACAGAGCTACAATAACAGATCTATGTAAACAGATCTATGATAACAGAGCTATGAAATGTGAGATCTAAATGTCAGATCTCTGCGATTAAGGGCTCTGCTCTGTCTGCAGAGATGGGTTTTTAGATGTTTTGTCTGTGTTTTTGCATGCGTTTCTGTGTTTGTGTATGTGTGTGTGTGCGGTGTGTGTGCGTGCGGTGTGTGTGCATGCATGCGTACAGTATATGCGTAGGTAGATCTAATCTACAAGTAGCATCTTGTTGAAAGAGACAACTAGACAGTTCTGGCTTACAGGATGAGTCTCACATTCATGTTGCCTTCTCTGCTGACTCTCATGCAAATTCAGTCTTCAACATGAAATAATGAAATAATATAATCGAAAATAACTTTATTGTGAGTGTCATAAACTGGAGCTTAATACGAGGATAATAGCTTTTTCAAATTCACACCATTTGATGTTTCCGGAGAGAGTTTAATAGGAGAGACTGGCTGTTGAATACATGATTTAATTTAAGTTTGAATTAGCCGCACGTGAACATATGTCCTGCATGCCATTAAACTGTCAGACAGATCGGCTGATCGCAGAAGCCTTAGCCCTGCGGAATGGATGACACTAATGGAAAAGAGAGGAACTGTGTTTGAATTGTAAATGACCCGAGCCACTCCAACGAATGCAGGATTAATGAAGGCCCATACGTCACGTCTAGCTACAGTAATGCAGGGAAGCTTGACTTATTCAGTAGTAATGGGGAGTAGAATAGTAGAATAAACAAGGTTCAACTTTGAAATGTGGTTGTGCATCAGCAGTTTCTCTCTTGTTATGTCAGTCGCTGACAGTTACTCAGTTGGCCCATGGGCTATGGGTACGCAGACCAATGAGCCACTGTGGCCCCTCATGATGAATTCATATTTTTTATGTGGCCCACACCCATCAAAGTTGCACATCCCGGATCTAGGTGCTGGTGGAAACATAAGGGGAATTTCCCTTTAAATTTCCCTTTAAGTTCTGAACTGCCTAATTCCAGAGTATAATGTTGTTTCCTCCAGGGTGGATAGAGTATACTGTTGTTTCCTCCAGGGTGGATAGAGTATACTACCTGTTGTTTCCTCCAGGGTGGATAGAGTATACTACTTGTTGTTTCCTCCAGGGTGGATAGAGTATACTACCTGTTGTTTCCTCCAGGGTGGATACAGTATACTGTTGTTTCCTCCAGGGTGGATAGAGTATACTACCTGTTGTTTCCTCCAGGGTGGATAGAGTATACTACCTGTTGTTTCCTCCAGGGTGGATAGAGTATACTACCTGTTGTTTCCTCCAGGGTGGATAGAGTAGACTACCTGTTGTTTCCTCCAGGGTGGATAGAGTATACTACCTGTTGTTTCCTCCAGGGTGGATAGAGTATACTACCTGTTGTTTCCTCCAGGGTGGATAGAGTATACTACCTGTTGTTTCCTCCAGGGTGGATAGAGTATACTACCTGTTGTTTCCTCCAGGGTGGATAGAGTATACTACCTGTTGTTTCGTCCAGGGTGGATAGAGTATACTACCTGTTGTTTCCTCCAGGGTGGATAGAGTATACTACCTGTTGTTTCGTCCAGTATACTACCTGGTTTCCTCCAGGGTGGATAGAGTATACTACCTGTTGTTTCCTCCAGGGTGGATAGAGTATACTACCTGTTGTTTCCTCCAGGGTGGATAGAGTATACTACCTGTTGTTTCCTCCAGGGTGGATAGAGTATACTACCTGTTGTTTCCTCCAGGGTGGATAGAGTATACTACCTGTTGTTTCCTCCAGGGTGGATAGAGTATACTACCTGTTGTTTCCTCCAGGGTGGATAGAGTATACTACCTGTTGTTTCCTCCAGGGTTTCCTCCAGGTCCAGGGTGGATAGAGTATACTACCTGTTGTTTCCTCCAGGGTGGATAGAGTATACTACCTGTTGTTTCCTCCAGGGTGGATAGAGTATACTACCTGTTGTTTCCTCCAGGGTGGATAGAGTATACTACCTGTTGTTTCCTCCAGGGTGGATAGAGTATACTACCTGTTGTTTCCTCCAGGGTGGATAGAGTATACTACCTGTTGTTTCCTCCAGGGTGGATAGAGTATACTACCTGTTGTTTCCTCCAGGGTGGATAGAGTATACCTGTTGTTTCCTCCTACCTGTTGTTTCCTCCAGGGTGGATAGAGTATACTACCTGTTGTTTCCTCCAGGGTGGATAGAGTATACTACCTGTTGTTTCCTCCAGGGTGGATAGAGTATACTACCTGTTGTTTCCTCCAGGGTGGATAGAGTATACTACCTGTTGTTTCCTCCAGGGTGGATAGAGTATACTACCTGTTGTTTCCTCCAGGGTGGATAGAGTATACTACCTGTTGTTTCCTCCAGGGTGGATAGAGTATACTACCTGTTGTTTCCTCCAGGGTGGATAGAGTATACTACCTGTTGTTTCCTCCAGGGTGGATAGAGTATACTACCTGTTGTTTCCTCCAGGGTGGATAGAGTATACTACCTGTTGTTTCCTCCAGGGTGGATAGAGTATACTACCTGTTGTTTCCTCCAGGGTGGATAGAGTATACTATCTGTTGTTTCCTCCAGGGTGGATAGAGTATACTACCTGTTGTTTCCTCCAGGGTGGATAGAGTATACTACCTGTTGTTTCCTCCAGGGTGGATAGAGTATACTGTTATTTCCTCCAGGGTGGATAGAGTATACTACCTGTTGTTTCCTCCAGGGTGGATAGAGTATACTACCTGTTGTTTCCTCCAGGGTGGATAGAGTATACTACATGTTGTTTCCCCCAGGGTGGATAGAGTATACTACATGTTGTTTCCTCCAGGGTGGATAGAGTATACTACCTGTTGTTTCCTCCAGGGTGGATAGAGTATACTACCTGTTGTTTCCTCCAGGGTGGATAGAGTATACTGTTATTTCCTCCAGGGTGGATAGAGTATACTACCTGTTGTTTCCTCCAGGGTGGATAGAGTATACTACCTGTTGTTTCCTCCAGGGTGGATAGAGTATACTACCTGTTGTTTCCTCCAGGGTGGATAGAGTATACTACCTGTTGTTTCCTCCAGGGTGGATAGAGTATACTACCTGTTGTTTCCTCCAGGGTGGATAGAGTATACTACCTGTTGTTTCCTCCAGGGTGGATAGAGTATACTACCTGTTGTTTCCTCCAGGGTGGATAGAGTATACTACCTGTTGTTTCCTCCAGGGTGGATAGAGTATACTACCTGTTGTTTCCTTCAGGGTGGATAGAGTATACTACCTGTTGTTTCCTTCATATTACACCAGCGTTTTGGGAGCTGGTAGGGTGAAAGGGAGGGCTCAGGCAGAGAGGAAGAAGCAAAGCGCCTAAAATCTGTCCACAAGAATAATACCTGTCACGAATCCCGCCGAAGCTGGTGCCCCTCCCTGTTCGGGTGGCGCTTGGCGGTCGGCGTCGCCAAGCGCGTGTATTTCTCCGGACTGTTTGTGTCCTGTTTTTGGGCCGTCATTGTATGCGCCTGGTGTTTTGGCGTGACCTACTTTTCTCTGGAATAAATACAGTTGTCCTTTACCCTCTGCTCTCTGCGCCTGACTCCGCACCCACTACTCCTAGAAGTCTCTCTGCGCCTGACTCCACACCCACTACTCCTAGAAGTCTCTCTGCGCCTGACTCTGCACCCACTACTCCTAGAAGTCTCTCTGCGCCTGACTCCGCACCCACTACTCCTAGAAGTCTCTCTGCGCCTGACTCCGCACCCACTACTCCTAGAAGTCTCTCTGCGCCTGACTCCGCACCCACTACTCCTAGAAGTCTCTCTGCGCCTGACTCCGCACCCACTACTCCTAGAAGTCTCTCTGCGCCTGACTCCACACCCACTACTCCTAGAAGTATCTCTGCGCCTGACTCCGCACCCACTACTCCTAGATGTCTCTCTGCACCTGACTCCGCACCCACTACTCCTAGAAGTCTCTTGCGCCTGACTCCGCACCCACTACTCCTAGAAGTATCTGCGCCTGACTCCGCACCCACTTCTCCTAGAAGTCTCTCTGCGCCTGACTCCGCACCCACTTCTCCTAGAAGTCTCTCTGCGCCTGACTCCGCACCCACTTCTCTTAGAAGTCTCTCTGCGCCTGACTCCGCACCCACTACTCCTAGAAGTATCTCTGCGCCTGACTCCGCACCCACTACTCCTAGAAGTCTCTCTGCGCCTGACTCCGCACCCACTACTCCTAGAAGTCTCTCTGCGCCTGACTCCGCACCCACTTCTCCTAGAAGTCTCTTGCGCCTGACTCCGCACCCACTACTCCTAGAAGTATCTCTGCGCCTGACTCCGCACCCACTACTCCTAGAAGTCTCTTGCGCCTGACTCCGCACCCACTACTCCTAGAAGTCTCTCTGCGCCTGACTCCGCACCCACTACTCCTAGAAGTCTCTCTGCACCTGACTCCGCACCCACTACTCCTAGAAGTCCTAACAATACCACAATGTGAGACATTTTTGTATGGAGGTCAATGAGAGTGTCAAATTTAGTCAGCAAAAAATGTAATTGCTAATTTGCTACGTGACACTTATTTGATCGAATAGCAGTTATGGTTAGATTGTAACAAATGCACTGATATAAGTGGATGCACGTGGAATTTTGGCAAATAAAAAAAAACACAACTTTAAGTTGTGCCTGTTGTTCACACGCGTATCTGCCCTCTCATTGTCTAGAATGGTTCTGCCTGATCTCTCCTTTTCCCACTTGCCATGTTATGCAGGTGAATGAGGACCCAAAAGCGACTTAACAGAAACAGAGTTTATTCCAGTCCTAACAGAAAACGACTAATCCTGAATTCTTTCACAGGTAATGTCCAAACAGGAATAACAGAAATCTTCTAGTCTGTAGAGGGGAACAACAGGAGAAGCGGCCACAGACTGCAGGTCGCTTCGGGTAGGCGCAGGCCGTAGCTGATATAGACACCTGCTCACACGCAGCATCTGATGAAGGCAAAAACACGACAGGACGGAACAAGAACACAGTACAGCAAACAAGGATCCGACAAGGACAGAAGCGGAAACAGAGGGAGAAATAGGGACTCTAATCAGAGGGCAAAATAGGGGACAGGTGTGAAAGAGTAAACGAGGTAGTTAGGAGAATGAGGAACAGCTGGGAGCAGGAACGGAACGATAGAGAGAGAGAGAGAGAGAGAGAGAGATAGAGAGATAGAGAGAGAGGGAAAGAACCTAATAAGACCAGCAGGGGGAAACGAATAGAAGAGAAAGCACAGGGACAAGACATGACAATCTATGACAAAACATGACATGCCATCCATCGTTGAGGACATGTATTTCCACTCTTAGAGCAGTCACTCGACCATCTTGTCAGGAGAGGGGAGCTTATGACAGATGTGTATGCTAGGCACTCCACACCTCTATTTTTACTCCAGCAACAGCTGCTGTTTAAAAAACATGTCTAAGGGAAAAGGGGAAATAAAAAACCCTCTGTTGTAACAAGAGAACAGCCGTGGCTGGGGCTTAAGGAATACTCAGCACAGTATACTCCTGAGATGGATGAAAGACCCCTTGAGCTTGGATACACAAAACCACACATTTAGAACTCTCTAGAAGACCCCTAGAGCATGACCACACATTTAGAACTTTCTAGAAGACCCCTTGAGCATGACCACACATTTAGAACTTTCTAGAAGACCCCTAGAGCATGACCACACATTTAGAACTTTCTAGAAGACCCCTAGAGCATGACCACACATTTAGAACTCTCTAGAAGACCCCTAGAGCATGACCACACATTTAGATCTGACTGCACAGACAGGAAAAACATAACAGCCATGGGCAGAAGACTTAACATCATTTAGGTCTGTGAGAAATGTCAGGACACTATTAAACTGGCCCAAATACATGCACTACATAGCCCTGCAGCATCACCTAGCTCAGCTTACCAATGCTCTCTGATGACTCACCCACGCTGGGTCAGAGTTGAATCAGCTTTTCTGAGACCATGGTTCTCTGCTCAGACAAGATGGGTGATTACGGCACCACATTTCCTGTCTGAGCCCAGACTGAGGGTGCTTCCCAAATGTCCTCTATAGGAAGGGATGGGGATGGGAAGGGAGCAGATGGCGGGAGTGGCAGCCAAGTCCATGACCGCCGGTCACAGCGGGGGGGCTGCACAGCACCGAGGTGGAGACGGGTAGGGAGGGAAGGAAGGGTGTTGGCCAAGTGTCAGCCACACACAGGTACTTCTCTCTCCCCCTCTCTCTCCCCTCTCTCCCTTCTGCTGTCTCTCTCCTCTCTCTCTCTCTCTCTCTCTCTCTCTCTCTCTCTCTCTCTCTCTCTCTCTCTCTCTCTCTCTCCCTCCCTCTCTCTCTCTCTCTCTCTCTCTCTCCCTCTCTCTCTCTCCCCTCTCTCCCTTCTGGTGTCTCTCTCCTCTCTCTCTCTTCTGCTGTCTCTCTCTTCTGCTGTCTCTCTCCTCTCTCTCCCTCTCTCTCCCCTCTCTCCCTTCTGCTGTCTCTCTCCTCTCTCTCTCTCTCTCTCTCTCTCTCTCTCTCTCTCTCTCTCTCTCTCTCTCTCTCTCTCTCTCTCTCTCTCTCTCTCTCTCTCTCTCTCTCTCTCCCTCCCTCTCTCTCTCTCTCTCCTCCCTCTCTCTCTCCCCTCTCTCCCTTCTGCTGTCTCTCTCTTCTGCTCTCTCTCTCTTCTGCTCTCTCTCCCTCTCTCCCTTCTGCTGTCTCTCTCCTCTCTCTCCCTCTCTCTCCCCTCTCTCCCTTCTGCTGTCTCTCTCCTCTCTCTCTCTCTCTCTCTCTCTCTCTCTCTCTCTCTCTCTCTCTCTCTCTCTCTCTCTCTCTCTCTCTCTCTCTCTCTCTCTCTCTCTCTCTCTCTCTCTCTCTTCCCTCTCTCCCCCTCTCTCTCTCTCTCTCTCTCTCTTACTGAGGTTGTAGACTGACTGGACTTGTTGATTGGATGGAATGGAGGATTGGATTGGGGGATGAGAGGAGTAGAAATAGTGAAAGTAGAGGGATAGAGAGAGAGAAAAGGGTGAAAATAGTACGAGTGAATCAGACAAGTGTTTTTGTGCTAATCTGTCAGACCACCTGATTAATGACTGCACTGAAACGTTCCTGTCTTGTAGCAGCAGGCCTCAGGCTCAGACATATTAACTCCTAAACCCTGCTGAGCATAGTGTCAATACACACACACACACACACACACACACACACACACACACACACACACACACACACACACACACACACACACACACACACACACACACACACACACACACACACACACACACACACACACACACACACACACACACACACACACACACACACACACACACACACACACACACACTGCACGTTTTTCTCTTGCTGCATCCCAATTACACTGACTAAAGCTATTCACAAGACACCCAAGCAACAGTACCCTACCACGTTTTATTTCCCAGCACGGCATAGATGTCTCTTTGTGCTACCAGTTAGAAATATGATTTTCACCAGTCTGTAATGGACAAAGCTGTGCTGTAACGATCTAAGGATCGTTATTGCTCTCTTCCTTCTACTGTAACTCTTCTACTGTGACACTAAGTGGAGGAAAAACGACTACCCCCACTCATCTCCCTCCTCACCTCGCCCCCTTACCCCTTCCTCTGAAACCAGCCACTTAAGTGCAGTTTTAGGAAATGTAAAAGAAAACCAATTAATTTCAAAGCGAAAAATACAGGCACTCACCATTCTTGATCTGTGTCCAAATGATTGAACAAATCTGGCAGCAAAGAGCTCCCCCACAGAGCTGACCTCGGGACACAAGCAGTCTGAACCGTGCTAAGCTTTCATCCACCAACTGTACTGGAGCTGCTCTCTCTTCAACATTTTAATGGCAGCTCCATCATACAGTACAGCAGCAACAGTTTGCCAGAGGTGCCAGTTCCCTGCATCTGTCTTCTCAAGATAAATGCTCAGCACAGGAAAAAGTAAATATGCCATTTGCTGAGAAAAATGCCCTTTTCAGAATTATTCAGAAATATAGAAAATATGATATTTATTATAAATCAAATCAAATGTTATTTGATCCCACCAAAATGGCGTAGCAGTGAAGAAGTGTTTATTTGTCCTCTCATGTACTTTTGTATTTTTTGTATTTTTCGTATATATATTTAAATGTATTTTCAATCTCTTTTCGATTTTTAATTTGATTATACCTTCCAGTAACCTGCCTCACCCAATGTGATACGGAATCGCTATTATTTTCAATTTTTAGAACACATTCAAGAACCTCCAGAAGCTAACCAGCTAATATATGACTCGCTTTGGATAAAACTAAATGGCATATATTAGTCATTGTTAGCTAACCAGCTAAACTGCTATTTAGTCATTGTTAGCAACTGCTAGCGGCTTTTACCTTCTGCACAGATACCAGCCCTGTTTTTAGCCTGGATAATACTCGCCTGTCTATTAATATCGCTTGTCTACCAATATCGGACTGTCTCTCCACAACAATGCCAGTCCCTGGACCACTACTTCTTCACAGCTAGCTTGCAGCTAGCTAGCTCACAGCTTGCACTCACCGAGGCACCCAGTACTGAAGCTATCCCTGAGGCCCACCTCCCGGGCTACTCAGCTGTTCACCCAAACCCCACTCATACACGGCTAGAGCCCAATACTCCACCGGATCCTTGCTGTAAACTCTGGACCTTGGCACCGGATCACCGCTGCTACCGATTGGATATAGTGGCTAACGCCACTGCCACGAAGCTAGCACCAGTTAGCCGTGAGCCAGGCACATCTCCCGGCTAGCAAACTAAATTCTACCATACCTCTTTCACCATCTGGCTTGGATTCTCTGTCAACACGGCGCCCCGCTGCACCACCACGACTGGTCTACCGACAAATACTCCATCCTCTGTGCCTTCATCCGGCCTCCGCCGAAGCAGATGCTCCTACTATCCCAGGGCTACTAACTTTAAACGCTGTGTCGCTAGCGTAGTGGCGGCTCCCCTGTTCCATCTACTGCTCCCCCCCTGTACACTATGATCATTTGGCTACATAGCTGATGCCTGCTGGACTGTCCATTAATCACGGTACTCCATTCTGTTTGTTTATGTTTTTATGTGTCGGCCCCAGCCGCACTCAGGCTCTGTGTGTAGTTAATCCGACCCTCTCTGCCTAGTCAACGCCATTTACCTGCTGTTGTTGTGTTAGCTGATTCGCTGTTGTTGTCTCACCTACTGTTTTAGCTAGCTCTCCCAATCAACACCTGCGATTATTGTATGCCTCGCTGTATTTCTCTCAAATGGCAATATGCCTTGTATACTGTTGTTCAGGTTAGTTATCATTGTTTTAGTTTACAATGGAGCCCCTAGTTCCACTCTTCATACCCCTGATGCCTCCTTTGTCCCACCTCCCACACATGCGGTGACGTCACCCATTACAACCAGCATGTCCAGAGATACAACCTCTCTTATCATCACCCAGTGCCTAGGCTTACCTCCGCTGTACCCGCACCCCACCATACCCCTGTCTGTGCATTATGCCCTGAATATATTCTACCGCACCCAGAAATCTGCTCCTTTTATTATTTGTCCCCAACGCTCTAGGCGACCAGCTTTGATAGCCTTTAGCCGCACCCTCATCCTACTCCTCCTCTGTTCCGCGGGTGATGTGGAGGTAAACCCAGGCCCTGCATGTTCCCAGGCACCCTCATTTGTTGACTTCTGTGATCGAAAAATGCATGTCAACATCAGAAGCCTCCTCTTTAAGTTTGTTTTACTCAATGCTTTAGCACACTCTGCCAACCCTGATGTCCTTGCCGTGTCTGAATCCTGGCTTAGGAAGGCCACCAAAAATTCTGGGATTTCCATACCCAACTATAACATTTTCCATCAAGATAGAACTGCCAAAGGGGGAGGAATTGCAGTCTACTGCAGAGATAGCCTGCAAAGTTCTGTCATACTTTCCAGGTCTATACCCAAACAGTTTGAACTTCTAATTAAAAAATGTATCTCTCCAGAAATAAGTCTCTCACTGTTGCCGCCTGTTACCGACCCCCCTCAGCTCCCAGCTGTGCCCTGGACACCATTTGTGAATTGATCGCTCCCATCTAGCTTCAGCATTTGTTCTGTTAGGTGACCTAAACTGGGATATGCTTAACACCCCGGCAGTCCTACAATCTAAGCTAGATGCCTTCAATCTCACACAAATCATCAAGGAACCCACCAGGTACAACCTTAAATCTGTAAACAAGGGCACCCTCATAGACGTTATCCTGACCAACTGGCCCTCCAAATACACCTCCGCTGTCTTCAATCAGGATCTCAGCGATCACTGCCTCATTGCTTGTATCCTCTACGGGTCCGCAGTCAAACGACCACCCCTAGTCACTGTCAAATGCTCCCTAAAACACTTCTGGGAGCAGGCCTTTCTAATCGACCTGGCCCGGGTATCCTGGAAGGATATTGACCTCATCCCGTCAGTTGAGGATGCCTGGTCATTCTTTAAAAGTAACTTCCTCACCATCTTAGATTAGCATGCTCCGTGCAGAACTAAGAACAGATATAGCACCTGGTTCACTCCAGACCTGCCTATCCTCGACCAGCACAAAAACATCCTGTGGCGGACTGCAATAGCATCGAATAGTCCCCGCGATATGCAACTGTTCAGGGAAGTCAGGAACCAATACACACAGTCAGTCAGGAAAGCAAAGGCCAGATTTTTCAAGCAGAAATTTGCATCCTGTAGCTCTAACTCCAAAAAGTTCTGGGACACTGTAAAGTCCATGGAGAACAATAGCACCTCCTCCCAGCTGCCCACTGCACTGAGGCTAGGTAACACGGTCACCACCGATAAATCCATGATAATCGAAAACTTCAACAAGCATTTCTCAATGGCTGGCCATGCCTTCCTCCTGGCTACTCCAACCTCGGCCAACCCCCCCCCCCCTCCCGTGCAGCTACTCGCCCAAGCCTCCCCAACTTCTCCTTTACCCAAATCCAGATAGCAGATGTTCTGAAAGAGCTGCAAAACCTGGACCTGTACAAATCAGCTGGGCTTGACAATCTGGACCCTCTATTTCTGAAACTATCCGCCGCCATTGTTGCAACCCCTATTACCAGCCTGTTCAACCTCTCTTTCATATCGTCTGAGATCCCCAAGGACTGGAAAGCTGCCGCGGTCATCCCCCTCTTCCAAGGGGGAGACACCCTGGACCCAAACTGTTACAGACCTATGTCCATCCTGCCCTGCCTATCTAAGGTCTTCGAAAGCCAAGTCCACAAACAGATCACTGACCATCTCGAATCCCACCGTACCTTCTCCGCTGTGCAATCTGGTTTCCGAGCCAGTCACAGGTGCACCTCAGCCACGCTCAAGGTACTAAACGATATCATAACCGCATTGATAAAAGACAGTACTGTGCAGCCGTCTTCATCGACCTGGCCAAGGCTTTCGACTCTGTCAATCACCATATTCTTATCGGCAGACTCAGTAGCCTCTGTTTTTCTAATGACTGCCTTGCCTGGTTCACCAACTACTTTGCAGACAGAGTTCAGTGTGTCAAATCGTAGGGCATGTTGTCTGGTCCTCTGGCAGTCTCTATGGGGGTGCCACAGGGTTCAATACTCAGGGCGACTCTTTTCTCTGTATATATCAATGATGTTGCTCTTGCTGCGGGCGATTCCCTGATCCACCTCTACACAGACGACACCATTCTGTATACTTCTGGCCCTTCCTTGGACACTGTGCTATCTAATTTCCAAACGAGCTTCAATGCCATACAACACTCCTTCCGTGGCCTCCAACTGCTCTTAAACGCTAGTAAAACCAAATGCATGCTTTTCAACCGCTCGCTGCCTGCACCTGCACGCCCAACTAGCATCACCACCTTGGATGGTTCCAACCTAGAATATGTGGACATTTATAAGTACCTAGGTGTCTGGCTAGACTGTAAACTCTCCTTCCAGACTCATATCAAACATCTCCAATCCAAAATCAAATCTAGAATCGGCTTTCTATTTCGCAAAACAAAGCCTCTTTCACTCACGCCACCAAACTTACCCTAGTAAAACTGACTATCCTACTGATCCTCGACTTCGGCGATGTCATCTACAAAATAGCTTCAAATACTCTAATCAGCAAACTGGATGCAGTTTATCACAGTGCCATCCGTTTTGTTACTAAAGCACCTTATACCACCCACCACTGCGACCTGTATGCTCTAGTCGGCTGGCCCTCGCTACATATTCGTTGCCAGACCCACTGGCTCCAGGTCATCTACAAGTCCATGCTAGGTAAAGCTCCGCCTTATCTCAGTTCACTGGTCACGATGGCAACACCCACCCGTAGCACGTGCTCCAGCAGGTGTATCTCACTGATCATCCCTAAAGCCAACACCACATTTGGCCGCCTTTCCTTCCAGTTCTCTGCTGCCTGTGACTGGAACAAATTGCAAAAATCATTGAAGTTGGAGACTTTTATCTCCCTCCCCAACTTTAAACATCTGCTATCTGAGCAGCTAACTGATCGCTGCAGCTGTACATAGTCCATCGGTAAATAGCCCACCCAATTTACCTACCTCATCCCCATACTGTTTTTATTTATTTACTTTTCTGCTCTTTTGCACACCAGTATCTCTACCTGCACATGACCATCTGATCATTTATCACTCCAGTGTTAATCTGCTAAATTGTAATTATTCACCTACCTCCACATGCCTTTTGCACACAATGTATATAGATTATTTTTTATTAAAAAAAAACAATTCTACTGTGTTATTGACTTGTTTATTGTTTACTCCATGTGTAACTCTGTGTTGTTGTCTGTTCACACTGATATGCTTTATCTTGGCCAGGTCACTGTTGTAAATGAGAACTTGTTCATAATAATAAATAAATAATAAATAAAATAAACATGCCTGGTAAACAACAGGTGTAGACTAACAGTGAAATGCGTACCTACGAGCCCTTCCCAACAATGCAGAGAGAAACAATAGAAATGATAGAAACATTTCAAAATAACACAAGGAATAAATCCACAATGTGTCATAGTAACTATATAGACGGGGTACCAGTACCGAGTTCATGTGCAGGGGTATGAGGTAACTGAGGTAGTGGATGAAGTGACTAGGCAACAGGATAAACAATAACAGCAGTGTATGTGAGTCAAAAGAGTTAGTGCAAAATGGGTCTATCCAGATAATTAAATCATTTACCAATAGCTACCCAGACAAACTATTTAGCAGATTTACTTGGGGGTAGAAGCTGTTCAGGGTCCTGTTGGTTCCAGACTTGGTGCATCGGTACTGCTTGCCGTGCAGTAGCAGAAAGAACAGTCCATGACTTGGGTGGCTGGAGTCTTTGACAATATTTAGGGCCTTCCTCTGACACCGCCTGGTGTAGAGGTCCTGTATGGCAGGGAACTCAGCCCCAGTGATGGACTGGTGAATGGGCTTCCATTTATTTGTTAGGAAATAGCATTATTTGCTTTCTGAATTGAGTTTTATCAGCATTGTGGATATGTTTTATGTTGAGTTTATTGTTAATGCTTTACTGTAAATGCAAAGCAGAATCAGTATTAGCAGCAGTGCAGTCAGTGAATCTCATTGTCCAGAGGGACTGACAGAATTCTAATGTCCATTATTGCATATTGTTAAACACACACAGGTTGGTAGAAATAGGAATGGAAGAGCGTGTGTCTCTAGGGGTGCTGGGAGTTGGTAGGGGTGCTGGGAGATGGTAGGGGTGCTGGGAGATGGTAGGGGTGCTGGGAGATGGTAGGGGTGCTGGGAGATGGTAAGGGTGCTGGGAGATGGTAGGGGTGCTGGGAGATAGTAAGGGTGCTGGGAGATGGTAGGGGTGCTGGGAGATGGTAGGGATGCTGGGAGATGGTAGGGGTGCTGGGAGATGGTAGGGGTGCTGGGAGATGGTAAGGGTGCTGGGAGATGGTAGGGGTGCTGGGAGATGGTAGGGGTGCTGGGCGATGGTAGGGGTGCTGGGAGATGGTAGGGGTGCTGGGAGATGGTAGGGGTGCTGGGAGATGGTAGGGGTGCTGGCAAATGATAGGGGTGCTGGGAGATAGTAGGGGTGCTGAGAGATGGTAGGGGTGCTGGGAGATGGTAGGGGTGCTGGCAAATGATAGGGGTGCTGGGAGATGGTAGGGGTGCTGGAAAATGATAGGGGTGCTGGGAGATGGTAGGGGTGCTGGGAGATAGTAGGGGTGCTGAGAGATGGTAGGGGTGCTGGGAGATAGTAGGGGTGCTGAGAGATGGTAGGGGTGCTGGGAGATAGTAGGGGTGCTGGGAGATAGTAGGGGTGCTGAGAGATGGTAGGGGTGCTGGGAGATAGTAGGGGTGCTGGGAGATAGTAGGGGTGCTGGGAGATAGTAGGGGTGCTGAGAGATGGTAGGGGTGCTGGGAGATAGTAGGGGTGCTGAGAGATGGTAGGGGTGCTGGGAGATAGTAGGGGTGCTGGGAGATGGTAGGGGTGCTGAGAGATGGTAGGGGTGCAGGGAGATGGTAGCTAGCTAGGCACTTTGTTATGGGTTGAGACAGACTGTGGATGGGTGTATCTGTAGGGTTGAGACAGACTGTGGATGGGTCTATCTGTGGGGTTGAGACATACTGTGGATGGCTTGGCTGCCTTGTCTGTGCCTAAGAGCTAGAGTTTTGTGGTGCAGGCCCATCCTCTTCTCCTCCTCTTCCTCTATACTCCCTTTCTTATCTCCCTCCCCTTTCCCCTCCATCACCCTGCTATTAATATAGTCTACAGCCTCCAGAGGACCTACAGAGGGGAGAGAGAGAGAGCAGAGAGAGTGAGAGAAGAAAAGTGAGGGAGTGATAGAGTATATATAGAGGGAGTGATAGCATATAGAGAGGGAGTGATAGCGTATATATAGAGGGAGTGATAGTATATAGAGAGGGAGTGATAGAGTATATAGAGAGGGAGTTATAGTATATAGAGAGGGAGTGATAGTATATAGAGAGGGAGTGATAGTATATAGAGAGGGAGTGATAGTATATAGAGAGGGAGTGATAGTATATAGAGAGGGAGTGATAGAGTATATAGAGAGGGAGTGATAGAGTATATATAGAGGGAGTGATAGAGTATATATAGAGGGAGTGATAGAGTATATATAGAGGGAGTGATAGAGTGTAAAGAGAGGGAGTGATAGAGTATATATAGAGGGAGTGATAGAGTATATATAGAGGGAGTGATAGAGTATATATAGAGGGAGTGATAGAGTATATATAGAGGGAGTGATAGAGTGTAAAGAGAGGGAGTGATAGAGTATATATAGAGGGAGTGATAGAGTATATATAGAGGGAGTGATAGAGTATATATAGAGGGAGTGATAGAGTATATATAGAGGGAGTGATAGAGTGTAAAGAGAGGGAGTGATAGAGTATATATAGAGGGAGTGATAGAGTGTAAAGAGAGGGAGTGATAGAGTATATATAGAGGGAGTGATAGAGTATATATAGAGGGAGTGATAGAGTTTAAAGAGAGGGAGTGATAGAGTATATATAGAGGGAGTGATAGAGTATATATAGAGGGAGTGATAGAGTATATATAGAGGGAGTGATAGAGTATATATAGAGGGAGTGATAGAGTATATATAGAGGGAGTGATAGAGTGTAAAGAGAGGGAGTGATAGAGTGTAAAGAGAGGGAGTGATAGAGTATATAGAGAGGGAGTGATAGAGTGTAAAGAGAGGGAGTGATAGAGTGTAAAGAGAGGGAGTGATAGAGTGTAAAGAGAGGGAGTGATAGAGTATATATAGAGGTAGTGGATAGAGTGTAAAGGGAGGGAGTGATAGAGTGTAAAGAGAGGGAGTGATAGAGTATATAGAGAGGGAGTGATAGAGTGTAAAGAGAGGGAGTGATAGAGTGTAAAGAGAGGGAGTGATAGAGTATATAGAGAGGGAGTGATAGAGTGTAAAGAGAGGGAGTGATAGAGTATATATAGAGGGAGTGATAGAGTATATATAGAGGGAGTGATAGAGTGTAAAGAGAGGGAGTGATAGAGTATATATAGAGGGAGTGATAGAGTGTAAAGAGAGGGAGTGATAGAGTGTAAAGAGAGGGAGTGATAGAGTATATATAGAGGGAGTGATAGAGTGTAAAGAGAGGGAGTGATAGAGTGTAAAGAGAGGGAGTGATAGAGTATATAGAGAGGGAGTGATAGAGTATATAGAGAGGGAGTGATAGAGTGTAAAGAGAGGGAGTGATAGAGTATATATAGAGGGAGTGGATAGAGTGTAAAGAGAGGGAGTGATAGAGTGTAAAGAGAGGGAGTGATAGAGTATATAGAGAGGGAGTGATAGAGTGTAAAGAGAGGGAGTGATAGAGTATATATAGAGGGAGTGATAGAGTATATATAGAGGGAGTGATAGAGTATATAGAGAGGGAGTGATAGAGTATATAGAGAGGGAGTGATAGAGTGTAAAGAGAGGGAGTGATAGAGTGTAAAGAGAGGGAGTGATAGAGTATATATAGAGGGAGTGATAGAGTGTAAAGAGAGGGAGTGATAGAGTATATATAGAGGGAGTGATAGAGTGTAAAGAGAGGGAGTGATAGAGTGTAAAGAGAGGGAGTGATAGAGTATATAGAGAGGGAGTGATAGAGTATATAGAGAGGGAGTGATAGAGTGTAAAGAGAGGGAGTGATAGAGTATATATAGAGGGAGTGATAGAGTGTAAAGAGAGGGAGTGATAGAGTGTAAAGAGAGGGAGTGATAGAGTATATAGAGAGGGAGTGATAGAGTATATAGAGAGGGAGTGATAGAGTGTAAAGAGAGGGAGTGATAGAGTATATATAGAGGGAGTGGATAGAGTGTAAAGAGAGGGAGTGATAGAGTGTAAAGAGAGGGAGTGATAGAGTTTAAAGAGAGGGAGTGATAGAGTGTAAAGAGAGGGAGTGATAGAGTATATATAGAGGGAGTGATAGAGTGTAAAGAGAGGGAGTGGATAGAGTGTAAAGAGAGGGAGTGATAGAGTATATATAGAGGGAGTGATAGAGTGTAAAGAGAGGGAGTGATAGAGTATATATAGAGGGAGTGATAGAGTATATATAGAGGGAGTGATAGAGTATATATAGAGGGAGTGATAGAGTATATATAGAGGGAGTGATAGAGTTTAAAGAGAGGGAGTGATAGAGTATATATAGAGGGAGTGATAGAGTATATATAGAGGAGTGATAGAGTATATATAGAGGGAGTGATAGAGTATATATAGAGGGAGTGATAGAGTATATATAGAGGGAGTGATAGAGTGTAAAGAGAGGGAGTGATAGAGTATATATAGAGGAGTGATAGAGTGATAGTGATAGAGTGTAAAGAGAGGGAGTGATAGAGTATATATAGAGGGAGTGATAGAGTGTAAAGAGAGGGAGTGATAGAGTGTAAAGAGAGGGAGTGATAGAGTATATATAGAGGGAGTGATAGAGTATATATAGAGGGAGTGATAGAGTATATATAGAGGGAGTGATAGAGTATATATAGAGGGAGTGATAGAGTATATATAGAGGGAGTGATAGAGTGTAAAGAGAGGGAGTGATAGAGTATATATAGAGGGAGTGATAGAGTATATAGAGAGGGAGTGATAGAGTATATATAGAGGGAGTGATAGAGTATATATAGAGGGAGTGATAGAGTATATATAGAGGGAGTGATAGAGTGTAAAGAGAGGGAGTGATAGAGTGTAAAGAGAGGGAGTGATAGAGTATATATAGAGGGAGTGGATAGAGTGTAAAGAGAGGGAGTGAT